>NC_134687.1:30405030-30650311 GCF_050947455.1 Rhinoderma darwinii | reverse complement strand
AACCTCATAATACACACCTCATCTACTACAGAACCTCATAATATACACCTCATCTACTACAGAACCTCATAATATACACCTCATCTACTACAGAAACTCATAATATACACCTCATCTACTACAGAACCTCATAATACACACCTCATCTACTACAGAACCTCATAATACACACCTCATCTACTACAGAACCTCATAATACACACCTCATCTACTACAGAACCTCATAATATACACCTCATCTACTACAGAACCTCATAATATACACCTCATCTACTACAGACCTCATAATACACACCTCATCTACTACAGAACCTCATAATACACACCTCATATACTGCAGACCTCATTATATACACCTCATCTACTACAGAACCTCATAATACACACCTCATCTACTGCAGAACCTCATAATATACACCTCATCTACTACAGACCTCATAATATACACCATCTACTACAGAACCTCATAATACACACCTCATCTACTGCAGAACCTCATAATATACACCTCATCTACTACAGACCTCATAATATACACCTCATCTACTACAGAACCTCATAATACACACCTCATCTACTACAAAACCTCATAATACACACCTCATCTACTACAGAACCTCATAATACACACCTCATCTACTACAGAACCTCATAATATACACCTCATCTACTACAGAACCTCATAATACACACCTCATCTACTACAGAACCTCATAATACACACCTCATCTACTACAGAACCTCATAATATACACCTCATCTACTACAGAACCTCATAATACACACCTCATCTACTACAGAACCTCATAATATACACCTCATCTACTACAGAACCTCATAATATACACCTCATCTACTACAGAACCTCATAATACACACCTCATCTACTACAGAACCTCATAATACACACCTCATCTACTACAGAACCACATAATACACACCTCATCTACTACAGAACCTCATAATATACACCTCATCTACTACAGAACCTCATAATATACACCTCATCTACTACAGAACCTCATAATATACACCTCATCTACTACAGAACCTCATAATATACACCTCATCTACTACATATCATAATACACCTCATCTACTACAGACCTCATAATATACACCTCATCTACTACAGACCTCATAATATACACCTCATCTACTACAGAACCTCATAATACACACCTCATCTACTACAGAACCTCATAATATACACCTCATCTACTACAGAACCTCATAATACACACCTCATCTACTACAGGACCTCATAATACACACCTCATCTACTACAGAACCTCATAATATACACCTCATCTACTACAGAACCTCATAATACACACCTCATCTACTGCAGATCTCATAATACACACCTCATCTACTACAGAACCTCATAATATACACCTCATCTACTACAGAACCTCATAATATACACCTCATCTACTGCAGAACCTCATAATACACACCTCATCTACTACAGACCTCATAATACACACCTCATCTACTACAGAACCTCATAATACACACCTCATCTACTACAGAACCTCATAATACACACCTCATCTACTACAGAACCTCATAATACACACCTCATCTACTACAGAACCTCATAATATACACCTCATCTACTACAGAACCTCATAATACACACCTCATCTACTACAGAACCTCATAATACACACCTCATCTACTACAGAACCTCATAATATACACCTCATCTACTACAGAACCTCATAATATACACCTCATCTACTACAGAACCTCATAATATACACCTCATCTACTACAGAACCTCATAATATACACCTCATCTACTACAGAACCTCATAATACACACCTCATCTACTACAGAACCTCATAATATACACCTCAGCTACTACAGAACCTCATAATATACACCTCATCTACTACAGAACCTCATAATATACACCTCATCTACTACATATCATAATACACCTCATCTACTACAGACCTCATAATATACACCTCATCTTCTGTAGAACCTCATAATATACACCTCATCTACTACAGAACCTCATAATATACACCTCATCTACTACAGAACCTCATAATATACACCTCATCTACTACAGAACCTCATAATATATACCTCATCTACTACAGAACCTCATAATATACACCTCATCTACTACAGAACATCATAATATACACCTCATCTACTAAAGAACCTCATAATATACACCTCATCTACTACAGAACCTCATAATATACACCTCATCTACTACAGAACCTCATAATCTACACCTCATCTACTACAGAACCTCATAATATACACCTCATCTACTACAGACCTCATAATATACACCTCATCTACTACAGAACCTCATAATATACACCTCATCTACTACAGAACCTCATAATATACACCTCATCTACTACAGAACCTCATAATACACACCTCATCTACTACAAAACCTCATAATACACACCTCATCTACTACAGAACCTCATAATACACACCTCATCTACTACAGAACCTCATAATATACACCTCATCTACTACAGAACCTCATAATACACACCTCATCTACTACAGAACCTCATAATACACACCTCATCTACTACAGAACCTCATAATATACACCTCATCTACTACAGAACCTCATAATACACACCTCATCTACTACAGAACCTCATAATATACACCTCATCTACTACAGAACCTCATAATATACACCTCATCTACTACAGAACCTCATAATACACACCTCATCTACTACAGAACCTCATAATATACACCTCATCTACTACAGAACCTCATAATACACACCTCATCTACTACAGAACCTCATAATATACACCTCATCTACTACAGAACCTCATAATATACACCTCATCTACTACAGAAACTCATAATATACACCTCATCTACTACAGAACCTCATAATACACACCTCATCTACTACAGAACCTCATAATACACACCTCATCTACTACAGAACCTCATAATACACACCTCATCTACTACAGAACCTCATAATATACACCTCATCTACTACAGAACCTCATAATATACACCTCATCTACTACAGACCTCATAATACACACCTCATCTACTACAGAACCTCATAATACACACCTCATATACTGCAGACCTCATTATATACACCTCATCTACTACAGAACCTCATAATACACACCTCATCTACTGCAGAACCTCATAATATACACCTCATCTACTACAGACCTCATAATATACACCATCTACTACAGAACCTCATAATACACACCTCATCTACTGCAGAACCTCATAATATACACCTCATCTACTACAGACCTCATAATATACACCTCATCTACTACAGAACCTCATAATACACACCTCATCTACTACAAAACCTCATAATACACACCTCATCTACTACAGAACCTCATAATACACACCTCATCTACTACAGAACCTCATAATATACACCTCATCTACTACAGAACCTCATAATACACACCTCATCTACTACAGAACCTCATAATACACACCTCATCTACTACAGAACCTCATAATATACACCTCATCTACTACAGAACCTCATAATACACACCTCATCTACTACAGAACCTCATAATATACACCTCATCTACTACAGAACCTCATAATATACACCTCATCTACTACAGAACCTCATAATACACACCTCATCTACTACAGAACCTCATAATACACACCTCATCTACTACAGAACCACATAATACACACCTCATCTACTACAGAACCTCATAATATACACCTCATCTACTACAGAACCTCATAATACACACCTTATCTACTACAGAACCTCATAATATACACCTCATCTACTACAGAACCTCATAATATACACCTCATCTACTACAGAACCTCATAATATACACCTCATCTACTACATATCATAATACACCTCATCTACTACAGACCTCATAATATACACCTCATCTACTACAGACCTCATAATATACACCTCATCTACTACAGAACCTCATAATACACACCTCATCTACTACAGAACCTCATAATATACACCTCATCTACTACAGAACCTCATAATACACACCTCATCTACTACAGGACCTCATAATACACACCTCATCTACTACAGAACCTCATAATATACACCATCTACTACAGAACCTCATAATACACACCTCATCTACTGCAGATCTCATAATACACACCTCATCTACTACAGAACCTCATAATATACACCTCATCTACTACAGAACCTCATAATATACACCTCATCTACTGCAGAACCTCATAATACACACCTCATCTACTACAGACCTCATAATACACACCTCATCTACTACAGAACCTCATAATACACACCTCATCTACTACAGAACCTCATAATACACACCTCATCTACTACAGAACCTCATAATACACACCTCATCTACTACAGAACCTCATAATATACACCTCATCTACTACAGAACCTCATAATACACACCTCATCTACTACAGAACCTCATAATACACACCTCATCTACTACAGAACCTCATAATATACACCTCATCTACTACAGAACCTCATAATATACACCTCATCTACTACAGAACCTCATAATATACACCTCATCTACTACAGAACCTCATAATATACACCTCATCTACTACAGAACCTCATAATACACACCTCATCTACTACAGAACCTCATAATATACACCTCAGCTACTACAGAACCTCATAATATACACCTCATCTACTACAGAACCTCATAATATACACCTCATCTACTACATATCATAATACACCTCATCTACTACAGACCTCATAATATACACCTCATCTTCTGTAGAACCTCATAATATACACCTCATCTACTACAGAACCTCATAATATACACCTCATCTACTACAGAACCTCATAATATACACCTCATCTTCTACAGAACCTCATAATATACACCTCATCTACTACAGGACCTCATAATACACACCTCATCTACTGCAGAACCTCATAATATACACATCATCTACTACAGACCTCATAATACACACCTCATCTACTACAGACCTCATAATATACACCTCATCTACTACAGGACCTCATAATACACACCTCATCTACTGCAGAACCTCATAATATACACATCATCTACTACAGGACCTCATAATACACACCTCATCTACTACAGACCTCATAATATACACCTCATCTACTACAGACCTCATAATACACACCTCATCTACTACAGACCTCATAATACACACCTCATCTACTACAGAACCTCATAATATACACCTCATCTACTACAGGACCTCATAATACACACCTCATCTACTACAGAACCTCATAATATACACCATCTACTACAGACCTCATAATATACACCTCATCTACTACAGACCTCATAATACACACCTCATCTACTACAGACCTCATAATACACACCTCATCTACTACAGAACCTCATAATATACACCTCATCTACTACAGACCTCATAATACACACCTCATCTACTACAGCACCTCATAATATACACCTCATCTACTACAGAACCTCATAATATACACCTCATCTACTACAGAACCTCATAATACACACCTCATCTACTACAGAACCTCATAATACACACCTCATCTACTACAGCACCTCATAATACACACCTCATCTACTACAGAACCTCATAATACACACCTCATCTACTACAGAACCTCATAATATACACATCATCTACTACAGAACCTCATAATATACACCTCATCTACTACAGAACCTCATAATATACACCTCATCTACTACAGAACATCATAATATACACCTCATCTACTAAAGAACCTCATAATATACACCTCATCTACTACAGAACCTCATAATATACACCTCTACTACAGAACCTCATAATCTACACCTCATCTACTACAGAACCTCATAATATACACCTCATCTACTACAGACCTCATAATATACACCTCATCTACTACAGAACCTCATAATATACACCTCATCTACTACAGAACCTCATAATATACACCTCATCTACTACAGAACCTCATAATACACACCTCATCTACTACAAAACCTCATAATACACACCTCATCTACTACAGAACCTCATAATACACACCTCATCTACTACAGAACCTCATAATATACACCTCATCTACTACAGAACCTCATAATACACACCTCATCTACTACAGAACCTCATAATACACACCTCATCTACTACAGAACCTCATAATATACACCTCATCTACTACAGAACCTCATAATACACACCTCATCTACTACAGAACCTCATAATACACACCTCATCTACTACAGAACCTCATAATACACACCTCATCTACTACAGAACCTCATAATACACACCTCATCTACTACAGAACCTCATAATACACACCTCATCTACTACAGAACCTCATAATACACACCTCATCTACTACAGAACCTCATAATATACACCTCATCTACTACAGAACCTCATAATATACACCTCATCTACTACAGACCTCATAATACACACCTCATCTACTACAGAACCTCATAATACACACCTCATATACTGCAGACCTCATTATATACACCTCATCTACTACAGAACCTCATAATACACACCTCATCTACTGCAGAACCTCATAATATACACCTCATCTACTACAGACCTCATAATATACACCATCTACTACAGAACCTCATAATACACACCTCATCTACTGCAGAACCTCATAATATACACCTCATCTACTACAGACCTCATAATATACACCTCATCTACTACAGAACCTCATAATACACACCTCATCTACTACAAAACCTCATAATACACACCTCATCTACTACAGAACCTCATAATACACACCTCATCTACTACAGAATCTCATAATATACACCTCATCTACTACAGAACCTCATAATACACACCTCATCTACTACAGAACCTCATAATACACACCTCATCTACTACAGAACCTCATAATACACACCTCATCTACTACAGAACCTCATAATATACACCTCATCTACTACAGAACCTCATAATACACACCTCATCTACTACAGAACCTCATAATACACACCTCATCTACTACAGAACCTCATAATATACACCTCATCTACTACAGAACCTCATAATACACACCTCATCTACTACAGAACCTCATAATACACACCTCATCTACTACAGAACCTCATAATATACACCTCATCTACTACAGAACCTCATAATACACACCTCATCTACTACAGAACCTCATAATATACACCTCATCTACTACAGAACCTCATAATACACACCTCATCTACTACAGAACCTCATAATATACACCTCATCTACTACAGGACCTCATAATACACACCTCATCTACTACAGAACCTCATAATACACACCTCATCTACTACAGAACCTCATAATACACACCTCATCTACTACAGAACCTCATAATACACACCTTATCTACTACAGAACCTCATAATATACACCATCTACTACAGACCTCATAATATACACCTCATCTACTACAGATCTCATAATACACACCTCATCTACTACAGAACCTCATAATACACACCTCATCTACTACAGACCTCATAATACACACCTCATCTACTACAGCACCTCATAATATACACCTCATCTACTACAGAACCTCATAATATACACCTCATCTACTACAGAACCTCATAATACACACCTCATCTACTACAGAACCTCATAATACACACCTCATCTACTACAGCACCTCATAATACACACCTCATCTACTACAGAACCTCATAATATACACCTCATCTACTACAGAACCTCATAATATACACCTCATCTACTACAGAACCTCATAATATACACCTCATCTACTACAGAACATCATAATATACACCTCATCTACTAAAGAACCTCATAATATACACCTCATCTACTACAGAACCTCATAATATACACCTCATCTACTACAGAACCTCATAATCTACACCTCATCTACTACAGAACCTCATAATATACACCTCATCTACTACAGACCTCATAATATACACCTCATCTACTACAGAACCTCATAATATACACCTCATCTACTACTGAACCTCATAATATACACCTCATCTACTACAGAACCTCATAATACACACCTCATCTACTACAAAACCTCATAATACACACCTCATCTACTACAGAACCTCATAATACACACCTCATCTACTACAGAACCTCATAATATACACCTCATCTACTACAGAACCTCATAATACACACCTCATCTACTACAGAACCTCATAATACACACCTCATCTACTACAGAACCTCATAATATACACCTCATCTACTACAGAACCTCATAATACACACCTCATCTACTACAGAACCTCATAATATACACCTCATCTACTACAGAACCTCATAATATACACCTCATCTACTACAGAACCTCATAATACACACCTCATCTACTACAGAACCTCATAATATACACCTCATCTACTACAGAACCTCATAATACACACCTCATCTACTACAGAACCTCATAATATACCTCATCTACTACAGAACCTCATAATATACACCTCATCTACTACAGAACCTCATAATATACCTCATCTACTACAGAACCTCATAATATACACCTCATCTACTACAGAACCTCATAATATACACCTCATCTACTACAGAACCTCATAATATACACCTCATCTACTACAGAAACTCATAATATACACCTCATCTACTACAGAACCTCATAATACACACCTCATCTACTACAGAACCTCATAATACACACCTCATCTACTACAGAACCTCATAATACACACCTCATCTACTACAGAACCTCATAATATACACCTCATCTACTACAGAACCTCATAATATACACCTCATCTACTACAGACCTCATAATACACACCTCATCTACTACAGAACCTCATAATACACACCTCATATACTGCAGACCTCATAATATACACCTCATCTACTACAGAACCTCATAATACACACCTCATCTACTACAAAACCTCATAATACACACCTCATCTACTACAGAACCTCATAATACACACCTCATCTTCTACAGAACCTCATAATATACACCTCATCTACTACAGAACCTCATAATACACACCTCATCTACTACAGAACCTCATAATACACACCTCATCTACTACAGAACCTCATAATATACACCTCATCTACTACAGAACCTCATAATACACACCTCATCTACTACAGAACCTCATAATATACACCTCATCTACTACAGAACCTCATAATATACACCTCATCTACTACAGAACCTCATAATACACACCTCATCTACTACAGAACCTCATAATACACACCTCATCTACTACAGAACCACATAATACACACCTCATCTACTACAGAACCTCATAATATACACCTCATCTACTACAGAACCTCATAATACACACCTTATCTACTACAGAACCTCATAATATACACCTCATCTACTACAGAACCTCATAATATACACCTCATCTACTACAGAACCTCATAATATACACCTCATCTACTACATATCATAATACACCTCATCTACTACAGACCTCATAATATACACCTCATCTACTACAGACCTCATAATATACACCTCATCTACTACAGAACCTCATAATACACACCTCATCTACTACAGAACCTCATAATATACACCTCATCTACTACAGAACCTCATAATACACACCTCATCTACTACAGGACCTCATAATACACACCTCATCTACTACAGAACCTCATAATATACACCTCATCTACTACAGAACCTCATAATACACACCTCATCTACTGCAGATCTCATAATACACACCTCATCTACTACAGAACCTCATAATATACACCTCATCTACTACAGAACCTCATAATATACACCTCATCTACTGCAGAACCTCATAATACACACCTCATCTACTACAGACCTCATAATACACACCTCATCTACTACAGAACCTCATAATACACACCTCATCTACTACAGAACCTCATAATACACACCTCATCTACTACAGAACCTCATAATACACACCTCATCTACTACAGAACCTCATAATATACACCTCATCTACTACAGAACCTCATAATACACACCTCATCTACTACAGAACCTCATAATACACACCTCATCTACTACAGAACCTCATAATATACACCTCATCTACTACAGAACCTCATAATATACACCTCATCTACTACAGAACCTCATAATATACACCTCATCTACTACAGAACCTCATAATATACACCTCATCTACTACAGAACCTCATAATACACACCTCATCTACTACAGAACCTCATAATATACACCTCAGCTACTACAGAACCTCATAATATACACCTCATCTACTACAGAACCTCATAATATACACCTCATCTACTACATATCATAATACACCTCATCTACTACAGACCTCATAATATACACCTCATCTTCTGTAGAACCTCATAATATACACCTCATCTACTACAGAACCTCATAATATACACCTCATCTACTACAGAACCTCATAATATACACCTCATCTTCTACAGAACCTCATAATATACACCTCATCTACTACAGGACCTCATAATACACACCTCATCTACTGCAGAACCTCATAATATACACATCATCTACTACAGACCTCATAATACACACCTCATCTACTACAGACCTCATAATATACACCTCATCTACTACAGGACCTCATAATACACACCTCATCTACTGCAGAACCTCATAATATACACATCATCTACTACAGGACCTCATAATACACACCTCATCTACTACAGACCTCATAATATACACCTCATCTACTACAGACCTCATAATACACACCTCATCTACTACAGACCTCATAATACACACCTCATCTACTACAGAACCTCATAATATACACCTCATCTACTACAGGACCTCATAATACACACCTCATCTACTACAGAACCTCATAATATACACCATCTACTACAGACCTCATAATATACACCTCATCTACTACAGACCTCATAATACACACCTCATCTACTACAGACCTCATAATACACACCTCATCTACTACAGAACCTCATAATATACACCTCATCTACTACAGACCTCATAATACACACCTCATCTACTACAGCACCTCATAATATACACCTCATCTACTACAGAACCTCATAATATACACCTCATCTACTACAGAACCTCATAATACACACCTCATCTACTACAGAACCTCATAATACACACCTCATCTACTACAGCACCTCATAATACACACCTCATCTACTACAGAACCTCATAATACACACCTCATCTACTACAGAACCTCATAATATACACATCATCTACTACAGAACCTCATAATATACACCTCATCTACTACAGAACCTCATAATATACACCTCATCTACTACAGAACATCATAATATACACCTCATCTACTAAAGAACCTCATAATATACACCTCATCTACTACAGAACCTCATAATATACACCTCATCTACTACAGAACCTCATAATCTACACCTCATCTACTACAGAACCTCATAATATACACCTCATCTAATACAGACCTCATAATATACACCTCATCTACTACAGAACCTCATAATATACACCTCATCTACTACAGAACCTCATAATATACACCTCATCTACTACAGAACCTCATAATACACACCTCATCTACTACAAAACCTCATAATACACACCTCATCTACTACAGAACCTCATAATACACACCTCATCTACTACAGAACCTCATAATATACACCTCATCTACTACAGAACCTCATAATACACACCTCATCTACTACAGAACCTCATAATACACACCTCATCTACTACAGAACCTCATAATATACACCTCATCTACTACAGAACCTCATAATACACACCTCATCTACTACAGAACCTCATAATATACACCTCATCTACTACAGAACCTCATAATATACACCTCATCTACTACAGAAACTCATAATATACACCTCATCTACTACAGAACCTCATAATACACACCTCATCTACTACAGAACCTCATAATACACACCTCATCTACTACAGAACCTCATAATACACACCTCATCTACTACAGAACCTCATAATATACACCTCATCTACTACAGAACCTCATAATATACACCTCATCTACTACAGACCTCATAATACACACCTCATCTACTACAGAACCTCATAATACACACCTCATATACTGCAGACCTCATTATATACACCTCATCTACTACAGAACCTCATAATACACACCTCATCTACTGCAGAACCTCATAATATACACCTCATCTACTACAGACCTCATAATATACACCATCTACTACAGAACCTCATAATACACACCTCATCTACTGCAGAACCTCATAATATACACCTCATCTACTACAGACCTCATAATATACACCTCATCTACTACAGAACCTCATAATACACACCTCATCTACTACAAAACCTCATAATACACACCTCATCTACTACAGAACCTCATAATACACACCTCATCTACTACAGAATCTCATAATATACACCTCATCTACTACAGAACCTCATAATACACACCTCATCTACTACAGAACCTCATAATACACACCTCATCTACTACAGAACCTCATAATACACACCTCATCTACTACAGAACCTCATAATATACACCTCATCTACTACAGAACCTCATAATACACACCTCATCTACTACAGAACCTCATAATACACACCTCATCTACTACAGAACCTCATAATATACACCTCATCTACTACAGAACCTCATAATACACACCTCATCTACTACAGAACCTCATAATACACACCTCATCTACTACAGAACCTCATAATATACACCTCATCTACTACAGAACCTCATAATACACACCTCATCTACTACAGAACCTCATAATATACACCTCATCTACTACAGAACCTCATAATACACACCTCATCTACTACAGAACCTCATAATATACACCTCATCTACTACAGGACCTCATAATACACACCTCATCTACTACAGAACCTCATAATACACACCTCATCTACTACAGAACCTCATAATACACACCTCATCTACTACAGAACCTCATAATACACACCTTATCTACTACAGAACCTCATAATATACACCTCATCTACTACAGACCTCATAATACACACCTCATCTACTACAGAACCTCATAATACACACCTCATCTACTACAGAACCTCATAATACACACCTCATCTACTGCAGAACCTCATAATATACACCTCATCTACTACAGAACCTCATAATACACACCTCATCTACTGCAGACCTCATTATATACACCTCATCTACTACAGAACCTCATAATACACACCTCATCTACTGCAGAACCTCATAATATACACCTCATCTACTACAGACCTCATAATATACACCATCTACTACAGAACCTCATAATACACACCTCATCTACTACAGAACCCCATAATATACACCATCTACAACACAACGTCATAATATACACCTCATCTGCTACAGAACCTCATAATATACACCTCGCCTACTACAGAATCTCATAATATACACCATCTACTACAGAACCTCATAATACACACCTCATCTACTACAGAACCTCATAATATACACCTCATCTACTACAGAACCTCATAATACACACCTCATCTACTACAGGACCTCATAATACACACCTCATCTACTACAGAACCTCATAATATACACCTCATCTACTACAGAACCTCATAATACACACCTCATCTACTGCAGATCTCATAATACACAACTCATCTACTACAGAACCTCATAATATACACCTCATCTACTACAGAACCTCATAATATACACATCATCTACTGCAGAACCTCATAATACACACCTCATCTACTACAGACCTCATAATACACACCTCATCTACTACAGAACCTCATAATACACACCTCATCTACTACAGAACCTCATAATACACACCTCATCTACTACAGAACCTCATAATACACACCTCATCTACTACAGAACCTCATAATATACACCTCATCTACTACAGAACCTCATAATACACACCTCATCTACTACAGAACCTCATAATACACACCTCATCTACTACAGAACCTCATAATACACACCTCATCTACTACAGAACCTCATAATATACACCTCATCTACTACAGAACCTCATAATACACACCTCATCTACTACAGAACCTCATAATATACACCTCATCTACTACAGAACCTCATAATATACACCTCATCTACTACAGAACCTCATAATACACACCTCATCTACTACAGAACCTCATAATACACAATTCATCTACTACAGAACCTCATAATATACACCTCATCTACTACAGAACCTCATAATATACACCTCATCTACTACAGAACCTCATAATACACACCTCATCTACTACAGAACCTCATAATACACAATTCATCTACTACAGAACCTCATAATATACACCTCATCTACTACAGAACCACATAATATACACCTCATCTACTACAGAACCTCATAATACACACCTCATCTACTACAGAACCTCATAATATACACCTCATCTACTACAGAACCTCATAATATACACCTCATCTACTACAGAACCTCATAATATACACCTCATCTACTACAGACCCTCATAATACACACCTCATCTACTACAGAACCTCATAATATACACCTCATCTACTACAGACCCTCATAATATACACCTCATCTACTACAGAACCTCATAATACACACCTCATCTACTGCAGAACCTCATAATATACACATCATCTACTACAGACCTCATAATACACACCTCATCTACTACAGACCTCATAATACACACCACATCTACTACAGAACCTCATAATATACACCTCATCTACTACAGAACCTCATAATATACACCTCATCTACTACAGAACCTCATAATACACACCTCATCTACTACAGAACCTCATAATATACACCTCATCTACTACAGAACCTCATAATACACACCTCATCTACTACAGAACCCCATAATATACACCTCATCTACTACAGAATCTCATAATACACACCTCATCTACTACAGAACCCCTTAATATACACCTCATCTACTACAGAATCTCATAATATACACCTCATCTACTACAGAATCTCATAATACACACCTCATCTACTACAGAACCTCGTAATATACACCTCATCTACTGCAGAACCTCATAATATACACCTCATCTACTACAGAACCTCATAATATACACCTCATCTACTACAGAACCTCATAATATACACCTCATCTACTACAGAACATCATAATATACACCTCATCTACTACAGAACCTCATAATATACACCTCATCTACTACAGAACCTCATAATATACACCTCATCTACTACAGAACCTCATAATATACACCTCATCTACTACAGACCTCATAATATACACCTCATCTACTACAGAACCTCATAATATACACCTCATAATATACACCTCATCTACTACAGAACCTCATAATATACACCTCATCTACTACAGAACCTCATAATATACACCTCATCTACTACAGAACATCATAATATACACCTCATCTACTACAGAACCTCATAATATACACCTCATCTACTGCAGACCTCATAATATACACCTCATCTACTACAGAACCTCATAATATACACCTCATCTACTACAGAACCTCATAATACACACCTCATCTACTGCATATCATAATACACCTCATCTACTGCAGACCCTCATAATACACACCTCATCTACTACAGAACCTCATAATATACACCTCATCTACTGCAGAACCTCATAATACACACCTCATCTACTACAGAACCTCATAATATACACCTCAGCTACTACAGAACCTCATAATATACACCTCATCTACTACAGAACCTCATAATATACACCTCATCTACTACAGAACCTCATAATATACACCTCATCTACTACAGACCTCATAATATACACCTCATCTACTACAGAACCTCATAATATACCCCTCATCTACTACAGGACCTCATAAT
The DNA here is from genome assembly GCF_050947455.1 of Rhinoderma darwinii. Classification (NCBI taxonomy): domain Eukaryota; kingdom Metazoa; phylum Chordata; class Amphibia; order Anura; family Rhinodermatidae; genus Rhinoderma; species Rhinoderma darwinii. The sequence goes on along the minus strand of NC_134687.1, from coordinate 30,634,391 downwards.
ACACACCTCATCTACTACAGAACCTCATAATATACATCTCATCTACTACAGAACCTCATAATATACACCTCATCTACTACAGAACCTCATAATACACACCTCATCTACTACAGAACCTCATAATATACACCTCATCTACTACAGAACCTCATAATATACACCTCATCTACTACAGAACCTCATAATACACACCATCTACTGCAGAACCTCATAATATACACCTCATCTACTACAGAACCTCATAATACACACCTCATCTACTACAGAACCTCATAATATACACCTCATCTACTACAGAACCTCATAATATACACCTCATCTACTACAGAACCTCATAATACACACCTCATCTACTACAGAACCTCATAATATACACCTCATCTACTGCAGAACCTCATAATACACACCTCATCTACTGCAGAACCTCATAATACACACCTCATCTACTACAGAACCTCATAATACACACCTCATCTACTACAGAACCTCATAATATACACCTCATCTACTACAGAACCTCATAATACACACCTCATCTACTACAGACCTCATAATACACACCATCTACTGCAGAACCTCATAATATACACCTCATCTACTACAGACCTCATAATACACTCCTCATCTACTACAGAACCCCATAATACACACCTCATCTACTACAGAATTTCATAATATACACCTCATCTACTACAGAACCTCATAACACACCTCATCTACTACAAAACCTCATAATACACACCTCATCTACTACAGAACCTCATAATATACACCTCATCTACTACAGACCTCATAACACACCTCATCTACTACAGAACCTCATAATACACACCTCATCTACTACAGAACCTCATAATACACACCTCATCTACTACAGAACCTCATAATATACACCTCATCTACTGCAGAACCTCATAATACACACCTCATCTACTACAGAACCTCATAATATACACCTCAGCTACTACAGAACCTCATAATATACACCTCATCTACTACAGAACCTCATAATATACACCTCATCTACTACAGAACCTCATAATATACACCTCATCTACTACAGACCTCATAATATACACCTCATCTACTACAGAACCTCATAATACACACCTCATCTACTACAGAACCTCATAATATACACCTCATCTACTACAGAACCTCATAATACACACCTTATCTACTACAGACCTCATAATACACACCATCTACTGCAGAACCTCATAATATACACCTCATCTACTACAGACCTCATAATACACTCCTCATCTACTACAGAACCCCATAATACACACCTCATCTACTACAGAATTTCATAATATACACCTCATCTACTACAGAACCTCATAACACACCTCATCTACTACAAAACCTCATAATACACACCTCATCTACTGCAGAACCTCATAATATACACCTCATCTACTACAGACCTCATAACACACCTCATCTACTACAGAACCTCATAATACACACCTCATCTACTGCAGAACCTCATAATACACACCTCATCTACTGCAGACCCTCATAATACACACCTCATCTACTACAGAACCTCATAATATACACCTCATCTACTGCAGAACCTCATAATATACACCTCATCTACTACAGAACCACATAATACACACCTCATCTACTACAGAACCACATAATATACACCTCATCTACTGCAGAACCTCATAATATACACCTCATCTACTACAGAACCACATAATATACACCTCATCTACTACAGAACCTCATAATATACACCTCATCTACTACAGAACCTCATAATACACACCTCATCTACTACAGAACCTCATAATACACACCTCATCTACTACAGAACCTCATAATACACACCTCATCTACTACAGAACCTCATAATACACACCTCCTCTACTACAGACCTCATAATATACACCTCCTCTACTACAGAACCTCATAATATACACCTCATCTACTGCAGACCCTCATAATACACACCTCATCTACTACAGAACCTCATAATATACACCTCAGCTACTACAGAACCTCATAATATACACCTCATCTACTACAGACCTCATAATATACACCTCATCTACTACAGAACCTCATAATACACCTCATCTACTACAGAACCTCATAATACACACCTTATCTACTACAGAACCTCATAATATACACCTCATCTACTACAGAACCTCATAATACACACCTCATCTACTACAGAACCTCATAATATACACCTCATCTACTGCAGAACCTCATAATATACACCTCATCTACTGCAGAACCTCATAATATACACCTCATCTACTACAGAACCTCATAATACACACCTCATCTACTACAGAACCTCATAATACACACCTCATCTACTACAGAACCTCATAATACACACCTCATCTACTGCAGAACCTCATAATATACACCTCATCTACTACAGAACCTCATAATACACACCTCATCTACTACAGAACCTCATAATACACACCTCATCTACTACAGAACCTCATAATACACACCTCATCTACTACAGAACCTCATAATACACACCTCATCTACTACAGAACCTCATAATACACACCTCATCTACTACAGAACCTCATAATATACACCTCATCTACTACAGAACCTCATAATACACACCTCATCTACTACAGAACATCATAATACACACCTCATCTACTACAGAACCTCATAATACACACCTCATCTACTACAGACCTCATAATATACACCTCATCTACTGCAGAACCTCATAATATACCCCTCATCTACTACAGAAACTCATAATACACACCTCATCTACTACAGAACCTCATAATACACACCTCATCTACTACAGAACCTCATAATATACACCTCATCTACTACAGAAACTCATAATACACACCTCATCTACTACAGAACCTCATAATACACACCTCATCTACTACACACCTCATAATACACACCTCATCTACTACAGAACCTCATAATACACACCTCGTCTACTACAGAACCTCATAATACACACCTCATCTACTACAGAACCTCATAATATACACCTCATCTACTACAGAACCTCATAATATACACCTCATCTACTACAGAACCTCATAATATACACCTCATCTACTACAGGACCTCATAATACACACCTCATCTACTACAGAACCTCATAATATACACCTCATCTACTACAGAACCTTATAATATACACCTCATCTACTAGAGAACCTCATAATATACACCTCATCTACTACAGAACCTCATAATATACACCTCATCTACTACAGAACCTCATAATACACACCTCATCTACTACAGAACCTCATAATACACACCTCATCTACTACAGAACCTCATAATATACACCTCCTCTACTACAGGATCTCATAATATACACCTCATCTACTACAGACCTCATAATATACACCTCATCTACTACAGAACCTCATAATACACACCTCATCTACTACAAAACCTCATAATACACACCTCATCTACTACAGACCTCATAATACACACCTCATCTACTACAGACCTCATAACACACCTCATCTACTACAAAACCTCATAATACACACCTCATCTACTACAGAACCTCATAATATACACCTCATCTACTACAGACCTCATAACACACCTCATCTACTACAGAACCTCATAATACACACCTCATCTACTACAGAACCTCATAATACACACCTCATCTACTACAGAACCTCATAATATACACCTCATCTACTACAGAACCTCATAATACACACCATCTACTACAGAACCTCATAATACACACCTCATCTACTGCAGAACCTCATAATATACCCCTCATCTACTACAGAAACTCATAATACACACCTCATCTACTACAGAACCTCATAATACACACCTCATCTACTACAGAACCTCATAATATACACCTCATCTACTACAGAACCTCATAATATACACCTCATCTACTACAGAACCACATAATATACACCTCATCTACTACAGAACCTCATAATACACACCTCATCTACTACAGAACCTCATAATACACACCTCATCTACTACAGAACCTCATAATATACACCTCATCTACTACAGCACCTCATAATATACACCTCATCTACTACAGAACCTCATAATATACACCTCATCTACTACAGAAACTCATAATACACACCTCATCTACTACAGAACCTCATAATACACACCTCATCTACTACACACCTCATAATACACACCTCATCTACTACAGAACCTCATAATACACACCTCGTCTACTACAGAACCTCATAATACACACCTCATCTACTACAGAACCTCATAATATACACCTCATCTACTACAGAACCTCATAATATACACCTCATCTACTACAGAACCTCATAATATACACCTCATCTACTACAGGACCTCATAATACACACCTCATCTACTACAGAACCTCATAATATACACCTCATCTACTACAGAACCTTATAATATACACCTCATCTACTAGAGAACCTCATAATATACACCTCATCTACTACAGAACCTCATAATATACACCTCATCTACTACAGAACCTCATAATACACACCTCATCTACTACAGAACCTCATAATACACACCTCATCTACTACAGACCTCATAATATACACCTCATCTACTACAGAACCTCATAATACACACCTCATCTACTACAAAACCTCATAATACACACCTCATCTACTACAGACCTCATAATACACACCTCATCTACTACAGACCTCATAACACACCTCATCTACTACAAAACCTCATAATACACACCTCATCTACTACAGAACCTCATAATATACACCTCATCTACTACAGACCTCATAACACACCTCATCTACTACAGAACCTCATAATACACACCTCATCTACTACAGAACCTCATAATATACACCTCATATACTACAGAACCTCATAATATACACCTCATCTACTACAGAACCTCATAATACACACCTCATCTACTACAGAACCACATAATACACACCTCATCTACTACAGAACCACATAATACACACCTCATCTACTACAGAACCTCATAATACACACCTCATCTACTACAGAACCTCATAATATACACCTCATCTACTACAGAACCTCATAATATACACCTCATCTACTGCAGACCTCATAATATACACCTCATCTACTACAGAACCTCATAATACACACCTCATCTACTGCATATCATAATACACCTCATCTACTACAGAACCTCATAATATACACCTCATCTACTGCAGAACCTCATAATACACACCTCATCTACTACAGAACCTCATAATATACACCTCAGCTACTACAGAACCTCATAATACACACCTCATCTACTACAGAACCTCATAATACACACCTCATCTACTACAGACCTCATAATACACACCTCATCTACTACAGAACCTCATAATATACACCTCATCTACTGCAGGACCTCATAATACACACCTCATCTACTACAGAACCTCATAATATACACCTCATCTACTACAGAACCTCATAATATACACCTCATCTACTGCAGAACCTCATAATATACACCTCATCTACTACAGAACCTCATAATACACACCTCATCTACTGCAGGACCTCATAATATACACCTCATCTACTACAGAACCTCATAATATACACCTCATCTACTACAGAACCTCATAATACACACCTCATCTACTGCAGGACCTCATAATATACACCTCATCTACTACAGAACCTCATAATATACACCTCATCTACTACAGAACCTCATAATATACACCTCATCTACTACAGAACCTCATAATATACACCTCATCTACTACAGACCTCATAATACACACCTCATCTACTACAGAACCTCATAATACACACCTCATCTACTACAGAACCTTATAATATACACCTCATCTACTACAGAACCTCATAATACACACCATCTACTACAGAACCTCATAATATACACCTCATCTACTACAGAACCTCATAATACACACCTCATCTACTACAGACCTCATAATACACACCATCTACTGCAGAACCTCATAATATACACCTCATCTACTACAGAACCCCATAATACACACCTCATCTACTACAGGACCTCATAATACACACATCATCTACTACAGAACCTCATAATACACACCTCATCTACTACAGAACCTCATAATACACACCTCATCTACTACAGAACCTCATAATATACACCTCATCTACTACAGAACCACATAATACACACCTCATCTACTACAGAATTTCATAATACACACCTCATCTACTACAGAACCTCATAATATACACCTCATCTACTACAGAACCTCATAACACACCTCATCTACTACAAAACCTCATAATACACACCTCATCTACTACAGAACCTCATAATATACACCTCATCTACTACAGACCTCATAACACACCTCATCTACTACAGAACCTCATAATACACACCTCATCTACTACAGAACCTCATAATATACACCTCATCTACTGCAGACCCTCATAATACACACCTCATCTACTGCAGAACCTCATAATATACACCTCATCTACTGCAGAACCTCATAATATACACCTCATCTACTACAGAACCACATAATACACACCTCATCTACTACAGAACCTCATAATATACACCTCATCTACTGCAGAACCTCATAATATACACCTCATCTACTGCAGAACCTCATAATATACACCTCATCTACTACAGAACCACATAATACACACCTCATCTACTACAGAACCACATAATATACACCTCATCTACTACAGAACCTCATAATATACACCTCATCTACTACAGAACCTCATAATATACACCTCATCTACTACAGAACCACATAATACACACCTCATCTACTACAGAACCTCATAATACACACCTCATCTACTACAGAACCTCATAATATACACCTCATCTACTACAGAACCACATAATATACACCTCATCTACTACAGAACCTCATAATATACACCTCATCTACTACAGAACCTCATAATATACACCTCATCTACTACAGAACCTCATAATACACACCTCATCTACTACAGACCTCATAATATACACCTCCTCTACTACAGAACCTCATAATATACACCTCATCTACTGCAGACGCTCATAATACACACCTCATCTACTACAGAACCTCATAATATACACCTCATCTACTACAGAACCTCATAATATACACCTCATCTACTACAGAACCTCATAATACACACCTCATCTACTACAGAACCACATAATATACACCTCAGCTACTACAGAACCTCATAATATACACCTCATCTACTACAGACCTCATAATATACACCTCATCTACTACAGAACCTCATAATATACACCTCATCTACTACAGAACCTCATAATACACACCTCATCTACTACAGAACCTCATAATACCTCAGCTGCTGCAGACCCCTATATAAATAGAGACCCCAGGCCAGACTCCCTATTAATACAAACCACAGACCAGACTCCCACTTAATTCAGACTCCAGACCCCCTAACTAAATACATCCCAGGTGACCCGTCTACCCCCCCTTAATACAAACCTCAAGACCAGATTCCCCCTTGATACAGACGTCCTGCATTTAAAGAGAAACTGTCACCTGCCCTAAAGTGCCGTTGACATCTCAGTAAGGCTTCATTCACATCTGCGTCAGGACTCTTTCCATGGGTTCCGTCTGAGCTTTCCGCCAGGGGAACCCATAAACCGAACCCTGACAAACAAACAAAAACCATAGGTTTCCATTTGCATCACCATTGATTTCAATGGTGACGGATCAAGTGCAAATGGTTTCAGTTTGTCACCGTTGTGACAGGGTTCCGTTGTTTTGATGGAATGAATAGCGCCGTCAAAACGGAACCATTAAACAACGGTGATAAACGGAAACCATTTGCACCGGATCCGTCACCATTGAAATCAATGGTGAAGCAAATGGAAACCTATGCTTTCCATTTGTTTCAGTCAGGGTTACATAGTTACATAGTTAGTACGGCTGAAAAAAGACACCTGTCCATCAAGTTCAACCAAGGGACGGGAAAAGGGAAGGAAAAATTTCTACAAATAGGAGCTAATATTTTTTTGTTCTAGGAAATTATCTAACCCTTTTTTAAAGCCATCTACTGTCCCTGCTGTGACGGCTCCTGCGGTGACTATTCCATAGATTCACAGTTCTCATGGTAAAGAAGCCTTGTCGCCTCTGCAGGTTGAACCTTTTTTTCTCCAGACGGAGGGAGTGCCCCCTTGTTTTTTGAGTGGGTTTTACAAGGAACAGGATTTCACCATATTTTTTGTATGTGCCATTAATATAAGTTAATCATGTCCCCCCTTAGTCGTCTTTTTTCAAGGCTAAATAGGTTTAATTCTTTCAATCTTTCCTCATAACTCAAATTCTCCATGCCCCTAATTAGCTTCGTTGCTCTTCTTTGTATTTTTTCCAACTCCAGGGCATCCTTTCTATGAACTGGAGCCCAGAACTGAACTGCATATTCTAGATGAGGCCTCACTAATGCTTTGTAAAGTGGCAATATTACATCCCTGTCCCGCGAGTTCATGCCTCTTTTAATACACGACAATATCTTGCTGACCTTTGAAGCAGCTGATTGACACTGCATGCTGTTATTGAGTTTATGATTTACAAGTACACCCAGATCCTTCTCAACAAGTGAATACGCCAGTGTAGCTCCCCTTAGGACATATGATGCTTGCAGGTTGTTCGTACCCAGATGCATAACTTTACATTTATCTACATTAAACTTCATCTGCCAAGTGGACGCCCAAACACTTAGTTTGTTTAAATCTGCCTGCAATTCATGAACATCTTCCATAGACTGAACTATATTACATAGCTTGGTGTCATCTGCAAAAATAGAAATAGTGCTATTAATCCCATCCTCTATATCATTAATAAATAAGTTGAATAATAGTGGTCCCAGCACTGAACCCTGGGGTCACCACTTATAACCGGGGACCATTCAGAGTAGGAATTATTGACCACAACTCTCTGGATACGGTCCTTGAGCCAATTCTCAATCCAATTACAAACTATACTTTCTAAACCTATAGTCCTTAATTTACCCATTAGACGTCTATGAGGGACAGTGTCAAATGCCTTTGCAAAGTCCAAAAACACTAAATCCACAGCGGCCCCTCTGTCTAGGCTTCTGCTCACCTCTTCATAAAAACAGATTAGGTTAGTTTGAAAACTTCTGTCCTTAGTAAAACCGTGCTGGCTGTCACTTATAATACTATTTATTGTCACATAATCCTGTATATAGTCCCTCAATAGCCCCTCAAACATTTTCCCCACGATGGATGTTAAGCTTACTGGTCTATAATTACCCGGGGAAGACCTAGAGCCCTTTTTGAAAATCGGCACCACATTTGTGCTGCGCCAGTCCCTTGGCACTATACCAGTCACTAGAGATTCTCTGAATATTATGAAAAGGGGGACAGAAATAACTGAACTAAGCTCTTTAAGAATTCTATGGTGTAACCTATCTGGTCCCGGGGCATTGTGCACATTTATTTTATTTAATTTAGCTTGGACCATCTCTACATTCATCCAATTCAGTATATCAACTGATATATTAACAGCACCGGCACCGGCTACATCAGCTGCTCTTTCTTCAGTTGTATATACAGAGCTAAAGAACCCATTTAGTAACTCTGCCTTCTCTTGATCCCCTGTGATCAACTCCCCATTACCATTATCTAGGGGTCCTACATGTTCAGACCTTGGCTTTTTAGCATTTATATGCTTGAAGAATTTTTGGGATTTGTTTTACTATCCTTGGCCACCTGCCTTTCATTTTGTATTTTTGCTAATTTTATTACCTTTTTACAGATTTTATTAAGCTCTTTATATTTTACAAAGGCTACAGCTGTACCCTCAGATTTGTATTTTTTAAATGCCCTTTTTTTGTCATGTATTGCCCCTTTCACAGAAGGTGTAAGCCATGTGGGGTTTAATTTGAGTCGTTTATACTTGTTACCTATAGGAATAAATTTTGCACTATAATAACTCAAAGTAGATTTGAAAATCTCCCATTTATCATTTGTTCCATTATTTGACATTAGTTCTTCCCAGTCTATATCCTGAATTGCAGCCCTCATCCTGGGGAAATTGGCTTTCTTAAAATTAAATGTTTTTGCCCTCCCAGCCTGCATTTGTTTTTTACAGTATAGGTAAAATGTAACTATATTGTGATCACTGTTACCGAGGTTTTCACGAACATTGACATTCCCAACAAGATCTGCATTATTAGAAGTGACCAGATCCAACAGAGCTTCACCTCTAGTCGGGTCTTCCACAAACTGGCCCATAAAATTTTCCTGCAACAGGTTGAGGAAATGTCTCCCCTTTGCAGTTGAAGCCGAACCATGACACCAATTAATATCCCGTAAATTAAAATCTCCCATTATCACTACAGTACCCGCCTGTGCAGCCCGCTCCATCTCTTTATATAGCTGAACTTCTATCTCCTCAGTTATATTGGAGGGTCTATAGATTACACCAAAAGTAATTTTTTCAGTGTTTACCTCCCTTTCTAGTTCCACCCACAAGGAACCCATTAACGGAGCCCGACGCAGATGTGAATGAAGACTTATATTGCAGGCGCCTTACAGATTGTTTTTTTCTTCTAGCCCCAACCGTTGCTGAGATACCGGTCCCATTACTTCTGATGCCTGATATGCAAATGAGGCCTTTGACTGTCAAGTAGGTGGGTAACATCCGGCACTTGATAAGGGGTAACCGCCCACTTGACAGTCAAAGTCCTCATTTGCATATTGGACACCAGATAACCAACATGTACACGAGCAGTATTAGTGTGAACTCCAAGATGTATGTCTTTATGTGTCTATAAGCATCGACGTAACACAAATAGCTATAACTATGGAATGAGGAGAACACACATATAACCCAATATGACCTGGTACTCTGACCATAGCATTACTAAGAAACCTATAGAGAAAAGAGGTCAAGTACGCTCAAGATAATATATGATAGAAAAACTTCTTTATTAGCGAAAACACAAAAACAAGACAATTAAAACATGAGTCATACAGTGTAAAGTTGGCGTCAGCCCATGTGGTGTACATATATTAATGGTAGAACATAATGTAAAAAATCAATAGCAAGAATCCGGGATCAAATACTGTTGTTGAAAAAACAGTCTTGAATGCATGTGGCTATATGTAACAACACATAAATAAATGGTATAGGAAGCAAATTTTAAGTTGGAACCACCATTGCCTGGTATGTAGGAGTTATGAACAGTGTAAATAGAAATGTGGTAACAAAAACCATGAATGGAGTAATTCACATATAAGATACACCATATACTGGTGCTGAAAAATGTAAACCGTAAGTATAATTGGTAGAACACAGTAGTATAGTAAGGCAAATACAGGTGAAGAATAGATGATCTGGATCCTAATACCAAACAAATATAGCCAGACACAGGAAAAGGAGTGTAGTATTACGTACCCGGATTCATATGACCAACATGGGGGAGACGCCAGTCCCGACGCGCGTTTCGGCTGATGCCTTCGTCCGGGGGTGACGTCTTCCCTCCCTTAAATACAGGCATGATTAGACCGTAATTGGTGTCAGTGTGGGTGATGTCAGAGGTACTCGGCGACAGGCCGGGGGTAGCAAGATGGCTACTCCCCACTTCCGGTACCGCGTCATCCAGGCGGAAGTGCGCGGACGCTGTCTGACAGCGCCGCCCACGTCCAACCAGGATTAAAGACTCGGCCGAGAGTGAGTGAGCCACTCCCCCACCCCCCCGCCAGCGCACACCTCTGCAACCCAGGTACTACTCAGAGGGGAGATGTAAACTAGAAATACTGATAACATTAACGATAGGAATATGTGAGTACATTTAAAAGACTTGGAAACGTTAGTTGTTGCTAGGGGATGCAAATACGACCTATATGCAGGTAAGTTGGCAAGAAACAAAAGAAGAGAAGAAGAGACAAAGACACAAAGAAAAGAAAAACAACGAAGAAAAAAGGGAAAGATGTGAAAAAAAAGAAGAAAGGCACAAATGTATGCGATGTGACATGAAAGACGGTCCATGATAACTCAAAAATGTAAATAATTAAATAAAAAAGGGGACCGAAGAAGAGGTGAATAAATAAATAAATAAATAAATGAGGGTGTGAGAAAATGTGTTGAAAAATAAAAAAGTGTTATATATGTATATGTATATGTATATGTATATGTCTATTTACACTGTTCATAACTCCTACATACCAGGCAATGGTGGTTCCAACTTAAAATTTGCTTCCTATACCATTTATTTATGTGTTGTTACATATAGCCACATGCATTCAAGACTGTTTTTTCAACAACAGTATTTGATCCCGGATTCTTGCTATTGATTTTTTACATTATGTTCTACCATTAATATATGTACACCACATGGGCTGACGCCAACTTTACACTGTATGACTCATGTTTTAATTGTCTTGTTTTTGTGTTTTCGCTAATAAAGAAGTTTTTCTATCATATATTATCTTGAGCGTACTTGACCTCTTTTCTCTATAGGTTTCTTAATATTGGACACCAGAACTAACGCCCCGATAACTCAGGAACGGTGGGGGCTAGAAGAAAAAATATATAAAAAGCATCAGAATCTGTGAGGCGACCGCAATCTAACTGAGATGTCAACTGTAGTTTTTTGGGCAGGTGACAGGTTCTCTTTAATAGCGTTTCATTCAGGTACAGTTAGTGTCGGTCCTGGGGTCCCTGGGTAGCAGTAGCATTAGATGTCACCAGCACAGCCACTCATTGGCTAGTTGTATTGGTGACATCTAAATGCTGCTGCTAGGGAGCGGTCCGGTCACCGGAGCCGACACTTAGGGCGGATTTACATGAGCGTGTGCGTTTTGCGCGTTCAAAAAATGCGGTGTTTTGCGTGCGCAAAAGGCACTTAACAGCTCCGTGTGTCAGCTGTGTATGATGCGCGGCTGCGTGATTTTCGCACAGCCGCCATCATTATGACACTCTGTATGTTTGTAAACAGAGAAGCACGTGGTACTTTTCTGTTTACATTCATAGTGTTACTGCTGTTGCGCGAATCACGCGCGAATCACGCGCGTCCCACGGAAGTGCTACCGTGTGGTGCGCGGGATTTTCACGCACCCATTAACTTCAATGGGTGCGTGATGCGCGAAAAACGCAGAAATATAGGACATGTCGTGAGTTTTACACAGCGGACTCACGCTGCGCAAAAATCACGGACTGTCTGCACAGCCCCATAGAGTTACATAGGTCCGTGCGGCGTGCGTGAAAAGCACGCGTGTTGCACGGACGTATATCATGTTCGTGTAAATACGCCCTTAGGACCAGTTCACACGTCCAGGATTTGATCTCTGCCACCCTTAAGTATCCTAGACTCGCCCCACTAACCTCTGCCCCCCCACTACCTCCTAACCACCCCTCCTAACGCCCTTAACTCCTTCCCTGCCTACATCCCTGATCATGGTGGCCTCCCCCCAGGGCATCCTGCCGGGTCCGGCCTGTACTGGATTTGTTGCACATTTACGTTATGGAATAGGCAGAGCAAATCTGCATTATTTTACTATACAATGCAAGTAGATGGGCTTTACAATCCCAAATGAAATGCAGCGCATTTTTACATTCCGGATTTATAGATGCGGATAGAAATTTTAAATCTGCAGCATGTCCATTCCCTGCCGAAGTCAATGCGTATTAATTTCAGAATTTCATCATAGAAATCAATTAGATGTTAAAATCCCGAATGAAATCAGCACCATCAGGGTACGGCCACACGGTGTGGCCACGTAGCCTTTTTAAACCGCAGCAAGTCATTTTTCAATAGAAGTCAATGGTGAAATTTTGGTTATGGACAGACGGCTGCTATTATATTACAATGTGTTTTTGTGCAGTTTACTGCATCTTCATAATGTCCGACCGCATGCTGAACTGCTTGCGTTTTTGCTAACAGTTCTGCAATGCTTTGTAATGAACTATATACAGGAAGCGCCGAACAAACTTCAACACGGGCGAAAACGATGTCCATAAACTGTGTGCGTAAAAAAAACGCAACAGAACTGCAGCATTAGGGCATGCCCCCACGTGGCGGATTTCCTCCGCAACTGTCCGCATCAATGCCGCACCTAATCCGGGTTGCGGATTACGGCTGCGGATCTGCCCAAAATGTGTAGTAAATTGATGGGACTAGCTGCTGCGGACTGCGGAAAAAGTGCTTCCCTTCTCTCTATCAGTGCAGGATAGAGAGAAGGGACAGCACTTTCCCTAGTGAAAGTAAAAGAATTTCATACTTACCGGCCGTTGTCTTGGTGACGCGTCCCTCTTTCGGCATCCAGCCCGACCTCCCTGGATGACGCGGCAGTCCATGTGACCGCTGCAGCCTGTGATTGGCTGCAGCTGTCACTTAGACTGAAACGTCATCCTGGGAAGCCGGACTGGAGACAGAAGCAGGGAGTTCTCGGTAAGTATGAACTTCTATTTTTTTTACAGGTTGCTGTATATTGGGATCGGTAGTCACTGTCCAGGGTGCAGAAACAGTTACTGCCGATCGCTTAACTCTTTCAGCACCCTGGACAGTGACTATTTACTGACGTCTCCTAGCAACGCTCCCGTAATTCCGGGAGCCCCATTGACTTCCTCAGTCTGGCTGTAGACCTAGAAATACATAGGTCCAGCCAGAATGAAGAAATGTCATGGCAAAAAAGCAAGACGCATCCGCAGCACACATAACATGTGCATGACAGCTGCAGACTTCATTGCGGAATTTAGCATCTCCATTGAAGTCAATGGAGAAATTCCGCCATGAGTCCGCAACCAGTCCGCCACTGCTCCGCAACAGACAGAGCATGCTGCGGACACCAAATTCCGCTCCGCAGCCTATGCTCCGCAGCGGAATTTTACGCATCGTCTAAACGAACACTTCTAAATTTAAGTGGAAGTCAATGGAGAAACGGCCCCGCTGCGGATTAACGCTGCGGAGTGTCCGCAGCGGAATTCAAGTGAAATTCACGTGTGAACCCAGCCTTAGAGCACGTTCACACGTGGCGGAATTGCTGTGGAATTCCGCTGCGGACAGTCCGCACTGGAAATCCGCAGCAGACAGTCTGTCCATAGGTTTCCACATCTTTTTAGTTATCTTCGTGCAGATGTTGCGGACAACTCCCCTGCGGACCATAGGCTGCAGTGTGGAATTTGGTGTCGGCAGCATACACTGGCTGTTGCGGACTTGATGCGTACTTGTGGCGGAATTTCTCCATTGACTTCATTGGAGTTGCAAAATTACGCAATGAAATCCGCAGATGTTATGTGTGTTGCGTTGCGGATTGCTTTCACGAACAGGATGTTTCATCATTCTGGCTGGACCTATGTGTTTCCAGGTCTATAGCCAGACTGGGATGGAATGTTTTACAAGAGAGCAGGATGTACTCTTCACCTGAATACGCAAGGACTAATCCGCAGCAATTTACTTCACTTTTTAGGCAAAGGCGCAACGGAATCTGCAACGCAGATTATGTGCGGCATTGATGCGGACAGTGTCTGCAGAATTCTGCCACGTCTGAACATGCCCTTAATGTGCCTGAATGAAAAGTTAATAGATTCTGGACACTGCGTCTGGAGGTTTGAGGGGGTGAGGGGAAGAAGGAAGATATTATAATGAGAGAGAACTTTCATGGTCACCCAGATTGCCCTCATTATAATCCACCCCTTGTGATGCCCTTATGATTGGCTGCAAATGATTGCAGAGAGCACTGCCCCTGAGGTCAGCAATGAACGAGTAAAAAAAACAAATTTAAGACATTTTTATTTTTGCCTATACCCTTAAAGGGTTTTAAAAGAGTTAATTGAAAGAACTTATGGAGTAACATCTCACTCATTAACTAGTGAAAGCTAAAATCTGATTGGTTGATATGGACAACTACTCCACTTTTCCTTTGTACTACTTTTCTTCCAGATACAGCACCAAACCTGTCTATGGATTGTGTCTGGTATTGCAGTTCGACTCCATTCAAGTAAATAAGGCTGTTCTTTGCAAAAATTGGTGTGGGGTAAGACGAAACCCAGGATTAAATCCAACATTTTACACTTAACCCATCGTGAAGGGGGCTTAAATACTCCCTCAGTTCTCCATTATTATAGAGCAGTGATTCTAGACCAAATGAGATCCCTCTGGTCGGAGGATAGAACAAAGCTATGGGTGGATATTGAACCTTATTTCCTGGATAGCCATCTTCTAAAACACCATTTAATTGCATCCACAAATTTGAAAACAAATTTTGATCCCCCTCTCTTAAGGGGGGGATTCACACGAGCGTGTATTCGGTCCGTGCGGGCCGCGTGGTTTTCACGCGGCACGCATGGACCAATACAAGTCTATGGGGCAGTACAGACAGTCCGTGCTTTTTGCGCAGCGTTTGTCTGCTGCGCAAAAAGCGCTACAGGTTCAATAACTCTGCGTATTTCGCGCATCACGCACCCATTGAAGTCAATGGGTGCGTGAAAATCACGCGCACCACACGGAAGCACTTCCGTGGGACGAGCGTGATTCGCGCAACAGCAGTGAAAAGGATGAATGAAAACAGAAAAGCACCACGTGCTTTTCTGTTTCCGAACATCCAAAGGGAGTGTCTTTGCGATGAGCGAAGCCGGACAAGCGTACCGAACTTCACCGGGTTCGGCCAAACTCGTTTTGGCCGAACCCGGCAAAAAAATTATCGGTACGCGACGTCAGGAGATAGTCACTGTCCATGGTGCTGAAAGAGTTAAACTGTTTCAGCACCATGGACCGTGACTTCCGATCCCAATATACATGAACCTGTAGAAAAAAAAACGAAGTTCTGACTTACCGATAACTCCCGGCGTCTTCCTCCAGTCTGACCTCCCGGGATGACAATTCAGTCCAAGTGACAGCTCCAGCCAATCACAGGCCAAGCACAGGCTGCAGCGGTCACATGGACTGGCGCGTCATCCAGGGAGGTGGGGCCCGATGTCAAGAGAGGCGCGTCACCAAGGACGCGTCACCAAGGCAACGGCCGGGAAGTTCTTGGTAAGTACAAACTTTTTCTTTTTTTTCTACAGGTTTTGCGATATTGTTCGGCATTCACTGTCGAGGGTGCTGAAAGAGTTAGCTCTTTCAGCACCTTGGACAGTGACGGCCGTCGACTAGCCTCATCTCTATGATGGCGGCTGCGCGAAAATCACGCAGCCGCGCATCAGACACAGATGACACACGCAGCTGTCAAATGGTTTTTGCGCGCGCAAAACGCTGCGTTGTTTGCGCGCGCAAAAACGCAACGCTCGTGTGAATCTGCCCTAACTCTGCGAGCGATCTCTCTGGTTTGGAAACTAGTCTCCAAGAGAGAAGACCTTGTCAAATTTGACCTATACTCAACCCCTAGAGGTTTTGGAACTGCCAATACCAGGGTTGCGTCTCCCCATATGTAAGGAAAGTGGTATTATCAAAATGGGAATGATCTGGCAAGATGACCATTTGGTGTCCTTTCAATTCCTCAATACCACTTATGGTATTCCACACTCAGAATTCTTTAACTGGTTCCCGACCGCTGGCTGTATTTTTACGGCCAGCGGTCAGGGTCCTTAAAACCCGAGCCATAGACTTTTTACGGCTCGGGTTTTAACTTGCTGCCCGCGCGATCGGGCAGCTGAATGTCGGGTCTCCGGCTGTCAGTGACTGCCGGGGACCCTGAGGAGAAGATAGAAGCAGCTTTTCCCATACAAAAACTTGATGGGAAAAAAAAAAGAATAAAGCTGTTCTGCAATACCACGCACAACCTCTGGACAGAAGTGGCGCTGTTTTTGGAAGAACGCAGCGATGTTTTTTTCTAGAAACCCCTTTAAATAGTCTGCCTTCATCTCTTGCTCATTCTCAGCGTATTGTTCCACACATTTATTTATTCTCTCTTTTATACAGGGAACTCTTTATTTTCATATTACAGAGGGACATAACTTACTTTATCATCTTTTAATTAGGTCGTTCTCTTAGGCATATGACTACGTAATTCTATTCAGAACGTCCAGCTACTGATGATATAGGGGAAAGAGATAAATCGTGTGACTCAAGGGATTAGTCATTACATAAGTTTTAATTCTGTCCCAGACCTACGTGTATTCTAATGACATGTTTTTTGTTTTTGTTTTTTTAAGAACCTTTTTCCCGATCTATCCATATTTCCATATGTCCAGTAGTGTCACTGTTCTGGTGAAGGGTTAATAGCATGCAATCCCAGCATCAGAGAGGGGAAATTGGCCAACGATACACAAAAAGCGTGAAGTCCTTGAGGTTTTATTTTCTTTTTGTCAAATGTAGTAATTTTTCCTGTCTATCAAAAAGGGATAAACTATACAGACACAAACACTTTGTTACAAGTCAATCTAGCCAACCATACAAAAAATAATTTGGTGCCAATACAAGTGAATGGAGCGGAGCGCGAATACCAGACACAGTGGACGGGCAAGAGTGGTACTGTCTACGTAAAAAAAAAAGTATGACCACTTTTTTTCTAATCTTGTACGATCCCTTTAAATGGACATTAAGGGTCCGTCTACACCGGCCAATTTTGGGTGTAACAACAAGTGCCGTTCAACGAGACAGTATGTTGATTGGCGCTCGTTTGCTCCTTTGACAAGGAGCTATCATCAGAAATGTATGGAGACGAGCGATCGTTACTACTACATTGAAAATGCAGACCAATCTACGGGCAGCTTGTTATAGAGCAGGAGGAGCTGAGAAGATTGATATATAGTTTTGTGGCAAAAGATTTAGTAGAACTTGTAATTTATTCATTTAAATCTCTGCTCATTCTGGATTTAGGAGTCCGGTGGGCGGTTCTAATCAGTGATTGACAGCATTTCCTATATGAGTGTGAATACAGAGACAGCTGTCAATCAGTGATTAGGACCTCCCACTGGACTCCAAACCCCAGAATGAGCAGAGATTTGGATTAATAAATTACAAGTTATTCTTAATCTTGTCCTACAAAACTATATATCAATCTTCTCAGCTCCGCCTGCTCTATAACAAGCTGCCCCAGATTGGACTACATTTTAAACGTGACAGGTTTTCTTTAAATTATAACATTCTGGCTGCCTGCAGCCACCGCTAGGGGGAGCCTAGGAGTTGGGTGTCTGACCATATGTGGCGCCCACCTTCAGCAAGGTTGCACAGGTAACACGTCCCTAAGGCCAGTCCTGAATATACCCTATATATAAGACTGATCACCCTCTATCTTTTATCATGTTAGGCCTAGTTCACACAGTTTTTAGGAGTGACAAAAAGAGTGCAGGCAGGTCAAAATCTGCCTCAAAAGCTGAATTTTCTGCCTGCAAAAAATTCGGTGTGAACAGTTCCTTAATGTCCCAATGTATTGTCAGTCCTTGTCAGTCAGAACCCTTCATGTAAGATGTGATCTAATGGGTGGACACATGGCGGCTTACCACTGGCTAATTGAATTTAAATAATGGTTGAATCTTATTATCTGATTATGTTTGACATCTCTGAGGGTCATGGAGTGTGGGCAATATTATGACATCAGTTCACATGAGCAGTGAGTTTTGTTATTGGAATACTAAAGCCTCTTTCACAATGTTCCTCGGAATTTGGTCTTTCTATCTCTCGGCTCCGTCTTTCTCCGTATTAAAGGGCCAGTTCTATTATACCAATATGAATGTGACTTTTCAGAAGTTCTACATATTAAATCAGCAACCATAAAGCCCAATAAGGGAGCTCTAAATGTAATACAGAGTAAAGAAGAGCTCCCTATCTCCTTGCAACACAAGTTTGTTGCAATTTCACCTTGAGCTTTACATCCATTGGCTCCCTATTATCTGTGCCCTGTGTCAGAACATGCTGGGAGTTGTAGTATTGCGACAGCTAGAGAGTCACAGTCTGGGGGCCACTGTCCTATACAGATGTCGGGTTTTATCTCTGTTAACATTTTCATCTTCCTTTAGGCTGGATTCACACACAGAGTTTTGCTGCCTTTTTGTGCATTTTTGCGCCATTTTTAATGGCTTTTTAACTGCGTTCTTTGATAAAAATTTTTAGTGCGGCCAGATGTTAGATTAAAGTCTATAGTAAAATATAAAATGCACTACACACAACTGCGTTTTGGTTTTTGAGGCAATTTTGGACTTCTCTATAGGACTTCAAAAACACCAGATAAAAAGCATGTGCAAAATGACACCAAATGAAAAATGGCACCAAAAACGCCACTAAAAACGCCATAAAAATGCATTTTAACAACGCTGACGTTTTCGGAAACATTTTTTTAAGCAGTTTAAAGGCTATGTAAACTTTTGAAAGGGATTTTTTTAAAATATAAAATGGTAAATCAGTGTGATTGATGCAACTTAATTAGTTTTTATAAAAAATTCTTTGCTTTTTGAGATACAGCTGCTTTGTGTCACGTATACAGAGCAGTTGTATCATTTGCTAAGCCCTAAATTCGTCAGTCCTGTGGACCTGACGGGTTCAGTGTCAGCGGGTCCTGCGTGTCTCTGATTTAATACACAATTTATGTATACTCTCAAAATATACCGATTCCCTAGTGTCCATAGTCAAGTGAACATGATCGGCAGCGTCATCGTGGATTGCGTTCACATTTGAGACCTAACCTTTTTCCCAACAACACTAAATTTTGCGCCAGGTTCGGGGGCTTGTCTAGTAGGCTCTTGATATAATCCTTTTGAATATTGAATTCCTGCAGAAGGAAAATTGGGGTGACGAGTGATAAAATAAAGGAAAGTGAACAAAAATTGTTGAATATTATGGAAGCAACTGAACTCCTTGGATATAAGGAATGTGTTTCAAAACAAACAAGAGGAAATTAAGAGACATAAATGGCACAGAGACCATGAGGACTATTCCACTGGACATGTGTATAATTGGCAGGCGAGTGAGCAGAAGGGGAATAAGGGCATGCCCACACGTGGCGGATTTCCTCCACAACTGTCCGCATCAATGCCGCACAGAATCTGCGTTGCAGATTCTGCGGCGGATCTGCCAAAAATGTGCAGTAAATTGATGCGGACTAGCTGCTGCGGACTGCGGTAAAAGTGCTTCCCTCCTCTCTATCAGTGCAGGATAGAGAGAAGGGACAGCACTTTCCCTAGTGAAAGTAAAAAAATGTCATACTTACCGGCCGTTGTCTTGGTGACCTCTTTCGGCATCCAGCCCGACCTCCCTGGATGACGCGGCAGTCCATGTGACTGCTGCAGCCTGTGATTGGCTGCAGCCGTCACTTAGACTGAAACGTCATCCTGGGAAGCCGGACTGGAGACAGAAGCAGGGAGTTCTCGGTAAGTATGAACTTCTATTTTTTTTACAGGTTGCTGTATATTGGGATCGGTAGTCACTGTCCAGGGTGCAGAAACAGTTACTGCCGATCGCTTAACTCTTTCAGCACCCTGGACAGTGACTATTTACTGACGTCTCCTAGCAACGCTCCCGTAATTACGGGAGCCCCATTGACTTCCTCAGTCTGGCTGTAGACCTAGAAATACATAGGTCCAGCCAGAATGAAGAAATGTCATGTCAAAAAAGCAAGACGCATCCGCAGCACACATAACATGTGCATGACAGCTGCGGACTTCATTGCGGAATTTAGAATCTCCATTGAAGTCAATGGAGAAATTCCACCATGAGTCCGCAACCAGTCCGCCACAACTCCGCAACAGCCATTGCATGCTGCGGACACCAAATTCCGCACCGCAGCCTATGCTCCGCAGCGGAATTTTCCGCATCGTCTAAACGAACCCTACTAAATAGAAGTGGAAGTCAATGGAGAAACGGCTCCGCTGCGGATTAACGCTGCGGAGTGTCCACAGCGGAATTCAAGAGCAATTCCACCACGTGTGGCTTTGCCCTAAATTTAACCCGGATGGCAACAAAAAGAGTGCAAAAAAAACAAAAAGTCTTTCCGGTAACAATCTACCGTTGATTTTTTAGGCACACATATAAGGAATCCAGAGGAGAGAAACGTGGCACTAGAAGGAGCGGGAGGCGGCACCGCCGAAAGTCCGCGAACAAGGAGCAAAAAATATTAGGGAACATTTAATCACAGAGGAAGTAGTCACAGTGTTTGGTGGTAAATATTTTTCCTAAAAGTAATGTCTTTACTTAGCCAAGGTCTTTACTTAGCCAAGGTCTCCCCTTTTGTCCAGTATCCCTTATGGACTGGTGTCAATTGGACATTGATTTGTAGGCCTTTTTAAGGTCTCTCAAGCTTAAAGGCAAGGTTTTCATGGAATTATTTTTTTTAATATAATATTGCTTTTAGTTTAGTTTTAGTTTCATGTGTTCAGTGCAGCGAAGCAAAGGCGCAAGAAGAACAGGCAGTAAGAACTTTGGTAGACCAGCGGAGGCCGCGTCAGGAGCAGGTAAGTTATGTTCATGTGTGTTCATGTCTGCTGAGCCCTGTATGTAATCCCATCATGGGCGATACTATCTGTATAGCCCTGTATCCCATCCTATCCAGGGAGGCAGTGTGGCATCCTGTCTACAGGGAGGTTGTGTGGCATCCTATCCATGGAGGCTGTGTGGCATCATATCCAGGGAGGCTATGTGGCATCATACCCAGGGAGGCTGTGTGGCATCATGTTCAGGGAGGTGTGTGGCATCATATCATGGGAGGCTGTGTTGCAGGCTGTGTGGCATCATGTTCAGGGAGGCTGTGTGGCAGGCTGTGTGGCATCCTATCCAGGGAGGCTGTGTGGCATCATGTTCAGGGAGGTGTGTAGCAGGCCGTGTGGCATCATATCCAGGGAGGTGTGTGGCATCATATCCGGGGAGGCTGTGTGGCAGGCTGTGTGGCATCATATCCAGGGAGGCTGTGTGGGATCATATCCAGGGAGGCTGTGTGGCATCATATCCAGGGAGGCTGTGTGGCATCATATCCAGGGAGGCTGTGTGGCATCATGTCCGGGGAGGCTGTGTGGCATCATGTCCAGGGAGGTGTGTGGCATCATATCCAGGGAGGCTGTGTAGCAGGCCGTGTGGCATCATATCCAGGGAGGCTGTGTGGCATCATATCCAGGGAGGTTGTGTGGCATCATGTCCAGGGAGGCTGTGTAGCAGGCTGTGTGGCATCATATCCAGGGAGGTGTGTGGCATCATATCCAGGGAGGCTGTGTGGCATCATGTCCAGGGAGGCTGTGTGGCATCATGTCCAGGGAGGCTGTGTGGCATCATGTCCAGGGAGGCTGTGTGGCATCATGTCCAGGGAGGTGTGTGGCATCATATCCAGATAGGCTGTGTAGCAGGCCTTGTGGCATCATATCCAGGGAGGTGTGTGGCATCATATCCAGGGAGGCTGTGTGGCATCATGTCCAGGGTGGTGTGTGGCATCATATCCAGTGAGGCTGTGTGGCATCATATCCAGGGAGGCCGTGTGGCATCATGTCCAGGGAGGCTGTGTGGCATCATATCCAGGGAGGCTGTGTAGCAGGCCGTGTGGCATCACATCCAGGGAGGTGTGTGGCATCATATCCAGGGAGGCTGTGTGGCAGGCTGTGTGGCATCATATCCAGGGAGGCTGTGTGGCATCATATCCAGGGAGGTTGTGTGGCATCATGTCCAGAGGGTGTGTGGCATCATATCCAGGGAGGCTGTGTAGCAGGCTGTGTGGCATGATATCCAGGGAGGTGTGTGGCATCATATCCAGTGAGGCTGTGTGGCAGGTTGTGGGGCATCATATCCAGGGAAGTTGTGTGGCATCATATCCAGGGAGGCTGTGTAGCAGGTCGTGTGGCATCATATCCAGGGAGGTGTGTGGCATCATATCCAGGGAGGCTGTGTGGCATCATGTCCAGGGAGGTTGTGTGGCGTCATGTCCAGGGAGGCTGTGTGGTATCATGTCCAGGGAGGCTGTGTGGTATCATGTCCAGGGAGGCTGTGTGGCATCATGTCCAGGGAGGTGTGTGGCATCATATCCAGGGAGGCTGTGTAGCAGGCCTTGTGGCATCATATCCAGGGAGGCTGTGTGGCATCATATCCAGGGAGGCTGTGTGGCAGTCTGTGTGGCATCATATCCAGGGAGGCTGTGTAGCATCATGTCCAGGGAGGCTGTGTGGCATCATTTCCAGGGAGGCTGTGTGGCATCATGTTCGGGGAGGTGTGTGGCATCATATCCAGGGAGGCTGTGTAGCAGGCCGTGTGGCATCATATCCAGGGAGGTGTGTGTGGCATCATATCCAGGGAGGCTGTGTGGCAGGCTGTGTGGCATCATATCCAGGGAGGCTGTGTGGCATCATATCCAGGGAGGTTGTGTGGCATCATGTCCAGGGGGTGTGTGGCATCATATCCAGGGAGGCTGTGTAGCAGGCCGTGTGGCATCATATCCAGGGAGGTGTGTGGCATCATATCCAGGGAGGCTGTGTGGCAGGCTGTGTGGCATCATATACAGGGAGGCTGTGTGGCATCATATCCATGGAGGCTGAGTGGCATCATATCCAGGGAGGCTGTGTGGCATCATATACAGGGAGGCTGTGTGGCATCATATCATGGGAGGCCATGTGGCATCATGTCCAGGGAGGCTGTGTGGCATCATGTTCAGGGAGGTGTGTGGCATCATATCCAGGGAGGCTGTGTAGCAGGCCGTGTGGCATCATATCCAGGGAGGTGTGTGGCATCATATCCAGGGAGGCTGTGTGGCATCATATCCAGGGAGGCTGTGTGGCATCATATCCAGGGAGGTTGTGTGGCATCATGTCCAGTGGGTGTGTGGCATCATATCCAGGGAGGCTGTGTAGCAGGCCATGTGGCATCATATCCAGGGAGGTGTGTGGCATCATATCCAGGGAGTCTGTGTGGCATCATATCTAGGGAGGCTGTGTGGCATCATATCCAGGGAGGTGTGCGGCATCATATCCAGAGAGGCTGTGTGGCATCATATCATGGGATATTGTGTGGCATCATATCCAAGGAGGCTGTGTGGCATCATGTCCAGGGAGGTTGTGTGGCATCATGTCCAGGGGGGCTGTGTGGCATCATGTCCAGGGAGGTGTGTGGCATCATATCCAGGGAGGCTGTGTAGCAGGCCATGTGGCTTCATATCCAGGGAGGTGTGTGCCATCATATCAAGGGAGGCTGTGTGGCATCATATCCAGGGAGGCTGTGTGGCATCATACCATGGGAGGCTGTGTGGCATCATATCCAGGGAGGCTGTGTGGCATCATATCATGGGAGGCTGTGTGGCATCATATCCAGGGAGGCTGTGTGTCAGGCTGTGTGGCATCATATCCAGGGAGGTGTGTGGCATCATATCCAGGGAGGCTGCGTGGCATCATATCCAGGGAGGCCGTGTAGCAGGCCATGTGGCATCATATCCAGGGAGGCTGTGTGGCATCATAACCGGGGTGGTGTGTGGCATCATATCCAGGGAGGCTGTGTGGCATCATGTCCAGGGAGGTGTGTTGCATCATATCCAGGGAGGCTGTGTAGCAGGCCGTGTGGCATCATATCCAGGGAGGTGTGTGGCATCATATCTAGGGTGGCTGTGTGGCATCATAACCGGGGTGGTGTGTGGCATCATATCCAGGGAGGCTGTGTGGCAGGCTGTGTGGCATCATATCATGGGAGGCTGTGTGGCATCATATCCAGGGAGGCTGTGTGGCATCATGTCCAGGGAGGTGTGTAGCATGATATCCAGGGAGTCTGTGTGGCATCATATCATGGGAGGCTGTGTGGCATCATATCCAGGGAGGCTGTGTGGCATCATGTCCAGGGAGGCTGTGTGGCATCATGTACAGGGAGGTGTGTGGCATCATATCCAGGAAGGCTGTGTGGCATCATATCATGGGAGGCCATGTGGCATCATATCCAGGGAGGCTGTGTGGCATCATATACAGGGAGGCTGTGTGGCATCATATACAGGGAGGCTGTGTGGCATCATATACAGGGAGGCTGTGTCTGGCATCATGTCCAGGGAGGTGTGTGGCATCATATCCAGGGAGGCAGTGTGGCATCATATCCAGAGAGGTGTGTGGCATCATATCCAGGGAGGCTGTGTGGCATCATGTCCAGGGAGGTTGTGTGGCATCATGTCCAGGGAGGCTGTGTGGCATCATGTCCAGGGAGGCTGTGTGGCATCATTTCCAGGGAGGTGTGTGGCATCATATCCAGGGAGGCTGTGTGGCATCATATCCAGGGAGGCTGTGTGGCATCATATCATGGGAGGCCATGTGGCATCATATCCAGGGAGGCTGTGTGGCATCATATACAGGGAGGCTGTGTGGCATCATATACAGGGAGGCTGTGTCTGGCATCATGTCCAGGGAGGTGTGTGGCATCATATCCAGGGAGGCAGTGTGGCATCATGTCCAGGGAGGTGTGTGGCATCATATCCAGGGAGGCTGTGTGGCATCATGTCCAGGGAGGTGTGTGGCATCATATCCAGGGAGGCTGTGTAGCAGGCCATGTGGCTTCATATCCAGGGAGGTGTGTGCCATCATATCCAGGCAGGCTGTGTGGCATCATATCATGGGAGGCTGTGTGGCATCATATCCAGGGAGGCTGTGTGTCAGGCTGTGTGGCATCATATCCAGGGAGGTGTGTGGCATCATATCCAGGAAGGTGTGTGGCATCATATCCAGGGAGGCTGCGTGGCATCATATCCAGGGAGGCCGTGTAGCAGGCCATGTGGCATCATATCCAGGGAGGCTGTGTGGCATCATATCCAGGGAGGCTGTGTAGCAGGCCGTGTGGCATCATATCCAGGGAGGTGTGTGGCATCATATCCAGGGAGGCTGTGTGGCATCATATCCAGGGAGGCTGTGTGGCATCATATCCAGGGAGGTTGTGTGGCATCATGTCCAGGGGGTGTGTGGCATCATATCCAGGGAGGCTGTGTAGCAGGCCATGTGGCATCATATCCAGGGAGGCTGTGTGGCATCATATCCAGGGAGGCTGTATGGCATCATATCTAGGGAGGCTGTGTGGCATCATATCCAGGGAGGTGTGCGGCATCATATCCAGAGAGGCTGTGTGGCAGGCTGTGTGGCATCATATCATGGGATATTGTGTGGCATCATATCCAGGGAGGCTGTGTGGCATCATGTCCAGGGAGGTTGTGTGGCATCATGTCCAGGGAGGCTGTGTGGCATCATGTCCAGGGAGGTGTGTGGCATCATATCCAGGGAGGCTGTGTAGCAGGCCATGTGGCTTCATATCCAGGGAGGCTGTGTGGCATCATATCCAAGGAGGCTGTGTAGCAGGCCGTGTGGCATCATGTCCAGGGAGGTGTGTTGCATCATATCCAGGGAGGCTGTGTAGCAGGCCGTGTGGCATCATATCCAGGGAGGTGTGTGGCATCATATCTAGGGAGGCTGTGTGGCATCATAACCGGGGTGGTGTGTGGCATCATATCCAGGGAGGTTGTGTGGCAGGCTGTGTGGTATCATATCATGGGAGGCTGTGTGGCATCATATCCAGGGAGGCTGTGTGGCATCATGTCCAGGGAGGTGTGTAGCATGATATCCAGGGAGTCTGTGTGGCATCATATCATGGGAGGCTGTGTGGCATCATATCCAGGAAGGCTGTGTGGCATCATATCATGGGAGGCCATGTGGCATCATGTCCAGGGAGGCAGTGTGGCAGGCTGTGTGGAATCATATCCAGGGAGGTTTTGTGGCATCATATCCAGGGAGGCTGTGTGGCATCATGTCCAGGGAGGTTGTGTGGCATCATGTCCAGGGAGGCTGTGTGGCATCATGTCCAGGGAGGTGTGTGGCATCATATCCAGGGAGGCTGTGTAGCAGGCCATGTGGCTTCATATCCAGGGAGGTGTGTGCCATCATATCCAGGGAGGCTGTGTGGCATCATATCATGGGAGGCTGTGTGGCATCATATCCAGGGAGGCTGTGTGTCAGGCTGTGTGGCATCATATCCAGGGAGGTGTGTGGCATCATATCCAGGAAGGTGTGTGGCATCATATCCAGGGAGGCTGCGTGGCATCATATCCAGGGAGGCCGTGTAGCAGGCCATGTGGCATCATATCCAGGGAGGCTGTGTGGCATCATATCCAGGGAGGCTGTGTAGCAGGCTGTGTGGCATATCCAGGGAGGTGTGTGGCATCATATCTAGGGAGGCTGTGTGGCATCATAACCGGGGTGGTGTGTGGCATCATATCCAGGGAGGTTGTGTGGCAGGCTGTGTGGTATCATATCATGGGAGGCTGTGTGGCATCATATCCAGGGAGGCTGTGTGGCATCATGTCCAGGGAGGTGTGTAGCATGATATCCAGGGAGTCTGTGTGGCATCATATCATGGGAGGCTGTGTGGCATCATATCCAGGAAGGCTGTGTGGCATCATATCATGGGAGGCCATGTGGCATCATGTCCAGGGAGGCAGTGTGGCAGGCTGTGTGGAATCATATCCAGGGAGGTTTTGTGGCATCATGTCCAGGGAGGCTGTGTCTGGCATCATGTCCAGGGAGGTGTGTGGCATCATATCCAGGGAGGCTGTGTGGCAGGCTGTGTGGCATCATATCCAGGGAGGCTGTGTGGCATCATATCCAGGGAGGCTGTGTGGCATCATATCCAGGGAGGTTGTGTGGCTGTGTCTGGCATCATATCCAGGGAGGCTGTGTGGCATCATGTCCAGGGAGGCTGTGTCTGGCATCATGTCCAGGGAGGTGTGTGGCATCATATCCAGGGAGGCTGTGTGGCATCATATCCAGGGAGGCTGTGTGGCATCATATCCAGGGAGGCTGTGTGGCATCATATCCAGGGAGGTTGTGTGGCATCATGTCCAGGGAGGCTGTGTCTGGCATCATGTCTAGGGAGGTGTGTGGCATCATATCCAGGGAGGCTGTGTAGCAGGCCGTGTGGCATCATACCCAGGGAGGCTGTGTGGCTTCATACCCAGGGAGGCTGTGTGGCATCATACCCAGGGAGGCTGTGTGGCATCATATCATGGGAGGCTGCGTGGCATCATGGTTTTCCCAACAGCAGACAACAATTAATACAATGGCTCCAACGTCTCATGAGCTATGTTTAAAAAAATGTAGGTTATATAATAGAAGTGAATTTTTGCCCCCTGTGACTCTAAAGTCTTAGAAGACTTAATTTCCTCTGTAAAAACGAATATTGATATTTTGAAGATTAGTTTAAATACTGATGGTCAGCGATTGGTACATTCAGGGCCAGAGTCGGCACCCGGCAAACCTGGGCAAGTGCCGGGGCCCACTCCACTTGGGGGGGCCCACTCTGCCGCCGGGTGCTGACGCTGCCGTGGTTAAGGCATCACTTGTCCATATATGCACAGTGATGTAAGAAGTAGAGGAGTCCCAGGCAGAGCGCTAGCAGCTCTGTTCCGGGACTCCGACTGGGAAAGCCCCTGACATCGCTGTCCATATATGGACAGTGATGTCAAGACCAGAGCAGTGTCCCAGCCTGGTGTAGCTAGCAACCGGACCCCTAAGCCCGTTGCCACACAGCGCTGGCAGCGCTGATCCTGCTTCCAACTGAACCAGTTGGGTTGAATGCTGGAGTCTCGCAGCTCGGCGCAGGCAGGTGCGATGTAGTGACGACATCGCGCCTGTCTGTGACAAGTCACTCACAGTACAGTGCAGAGGAGGAACAGCATCCTCCACACGTCGTGGGAACGGGGGTAGGTAAGTAATTGTGTTAGTATTTTTCTATTAGGTACATATGGGGGCATTATACTAGGTATGGGAGGGGGTCATATTGTAGCTGCTGAGAGGGCATTATACTGTATTGGACAGCTATGGGGGCATTATACAGTATGGGGCAGCTATGGGGGCATTATATTGTATGGGGCAGCTATGGGGGCATTATATTGTATGGGGCAGCTATGGAGGACATTATACTGTATGGAGCAGCTATGGGGGGCATTATACTGTATGGGGCAGCTATGGGGGGCATTATACTTTATGGTGCAGCTATAGGGGGCATTATACAGTATGGGGGCATTATACTGCGTGGGGCATTATACTGTATGTGGCAACTATGGGGAGGATTATACTGTATGGGGGCATTATACTGTATGGGGCAGCTATGGGGGCATTATACTGCAAGGGGCATTATACTGTATCGGGCATCTATGGAGGGCATTATACTATATGGGGGCATTATACTGTTTGGGGCAGCTATAGGGGCATTATACTATGGGGGGGCATTATACTGTGTGGGGCATTGTACTGTGTGTGGCAGCTATAGGGGCATTATACTGTGGGGGCAGCTATGGGGAGTATTATACTGTGTGGGTCAGCTACGGGGAGCATTATACTGTGGTGGTCAGCTATGGGGGGCATTATACTGTGTGGCAGCAGCTATGGGGGCATTATACTGTGTGGTGGATTTATACTTGGGGAGCAGATATGGGGGGAATTATACTGTGGTGGTAAGCTATGGAGGGCATTATACTGTGTAGGGGGCAGCTATGGGGGTATTATACTGTGTGGGGAGCAGCTATGGGGGGTCATTATACTGTGGGGGCAGCTATGGGGGCATTATACTGTGGTGGTCAGCCATGGGGGAATTTATACTGTGTGTGGGGCAGCTATGGGGGTATTGTACTATGTGGGGCGCAGCTATGCGGAGGGGGGGTCATTATACTGTGGGGGCAGCTATGGGGGCATTATACTGTGGGGGCATTCATGGGGTC
The DNA here is from genome assembly GCF_050947455.1 of Rhinoderma darwinii. Classification (NCBI taxonomy): domain Eukaryota; kingdom Metazoa; phylum Chordata; class Amphibia; order Anura; family Rhinodermatidae; genus Rhinoderma; species Rhinoderma darwinii. Next base: position 30,603,778 of record NC_134687.1, on the reverse strand, counting down.
TGTCGGGCAAGGCAGCTGGGCATAGGCATGCGCAGGGGTCTGGTGGTGTTGGGGAGGGGTAGGGGGCCTAAGCTGAATTCTTGCACCAGGGCCCATGAGCCTTTAGCTACGCCGCTCCCAGGCAGAGTGCTAGTAGTGCTCTGCCTGGGACTATGGCTCTGGGGTTGCCCCTGACAACACTGTCCATATATAGACAGTGACGTCAGGGGCTGTGTGGCACTACCTGGGAGGAAGGGGCTGTGTGGCACTACCTAGGAGGGGCACTGTGTGGCAGTATCTACAGAGGGCACTAAATGTATGGGGGTACAAACTGGGGGCCTAACTTCTATATGGGGGCATAAACAGGGCCTAACGTCTATATGGGGCCACAAAGTTACGATTTTTGGAATTTTACTGCCGCCATGAGTTCCCCCGTAAAGGGGCCCACTAAGTCTGTGTTGCACAGAGCCCACATAAACCTGGAGCCGGCCCTGGGTACATCCTGATATGACTTGTGCTGAAATTACCGCATTACAACAGCTGGTCCATTAAACCTGCCGATAAAGGGGCTGCGAACGTCGTTATGCGATCGGCAAATGTATGTTGGTGAAATTGCAAGACAACTGAATGACCCTGAGGTATACATGAAGGTCAATGGGGAACCTAAGTTTGGTTTAATGAAGAGGTTAAGGTTATTGATTGATTATGCATATGCCACAGATCTTATAGATAAGGATTTGTTTGAATTCCTCTTACCCCCACATAGTTACTCCGCTCATGTATTGTTTGCCTAAGATACATAAAAATATGAAATGCCCGCCGGGACGTCCTATATTGTCGGGAGGAGACCCACTATTTAGTCCTTCAGCTGTCTTCCTCGATAGCTTCCATTGCCCAGTTCCTTAATAGCCTAAGTCCTGCATTAAGGACACAACTGATTTTTTTTTGTCTAAAATTTGTGACATTACTGTACCAAAGGCTGCTATTTTAGCATCCTTTGATGTGATATTATTGTATACCTCTATCAGTCATGATTGTGAAGAACGTGTTGGATACCACAGAATATACCACAGAGTGTAAGGTGTTTACTCTGGGACTACTTGATATTCTCACCTGTAACAATTTTTTATATGTGGACTATATTTATGTCCAATTAAGGCACAGTTCACACAGATTTTTTTTTACATGGAAACCGCGTCGGAAAACGCGCCAAAAATGTCCCGAAAATGCCTCCCTTTGATTTTAATGGGAGGCGGAGGTGTTTCTTTTCCGCGAGCGGAAAAAAACGCTTGCGGGAAAAAGAAGCGACATGCCCTATCTTCGGGCGCTTACGTCTCTGACCTCCCATTGACATCAATGGGAGGCAGAAAAAGCGTAATTCGTGGCGTTTTTGCCCGTGGCGCTCAATGGGCACGAGCGAAAAATGCGGCAAACGGCGTGCAGGCAGATCAAAACCTGCCTCAAAATTCCAAATGGAATTTTGAGGCAGAATTTTCTGCCTGCAAAAAAACTCTTTGTGAACAGGGCCTAAGTGGTACAGCCATGGGGTCCAATGTGACCCTCACTTGCGCCAACGTTTATATGGCTGACTTTGAGGAGACTGTCATCTTAGTATCCACTTCTCTAATGTTCTCTAATGTTCTCTAATGTTTTGGAGTGGTGACGATACATAGATGACATTTTCCTCATTTGGACAGGCACCCAGAAAACTTTGTCTACATTTTTTTCTTTTTTGAATAAGGAGGATATAAAATTTACAATGGTCTGCTTTACTGAGGTGATACAGTTCCTAGACACTATCTTTGTTTAAAACCCACAGGTTGTAATAACCTTTTACGGTACGACAGCCAGCAGTCTCGTAATATGATTAGATTCCTTCCCTTTAGCCAGATGTTACAGGTTAAAAGAATTGTGGATGATGAGTGTAAGATACTGGATCGGCTTGCTGTAACGGGTTCTAAATTTTGGGCTAGGGGTTACCCTAATAGACTGGTTAGGTTGCAAATTAGGATAACTCCAGGAATATCAATAGAGGAGCAGCCAAAAAAGGAACATATTCCCTGTGTCACAACTTATCTTGGACACAGTCAACAGATTATGAAGGTAATTCATAAACATTGGCCCATGTTGGGCAACTTTTATTCTCTCCTGGTGCCACCTTTGTTTTCTTATAGGAGATCTCAGAATTTAAGAGATAGATTGGTGGAGTGATATTTGTCCTAAGGACAGTGGTAGACCATTGGGACATGGCACAGCCAAACACAGGGGTTGCTTACCTTGCCTAGGCTGTGCCAATTGTGGTCTTATGATAAAGGGTGAATTTTTTACACATCCAAATACTGGCAAGAGATATACGATACAACACTTTTTCACATGTAGGTCAGACTTTGTGATCTATGACTTAATGTGTCCATGCAAATAGCTTTATGTTAGTGAGACAACCACTGAATGTAGGCTTAGGTTGAACAATCATAGATCAACGATTCACACTAATAAAACTGATTTGCCGATACCTCGACATTTTTGTGAAGCACAACATAAATTAATTACATTAATTAATTCGTTAATAAATTACGCTTTTGGATCATCGATCATATACCTCCTTTTAGGATAGGGAGGAGACCTTCAAAAGACGTGAAGTTAAATGGATTAGCAAATTGAATACTTTACAGACTATACTCTGAGAGCATTCGTTTAGGATGTATCTTCCTGGTTATCTTAGTCCTTGGTGCAGTAGAAGTTAACCATTCTTCACCGTACTGGGGTTGATATGTATTCACATTGCAATAAAAATGTTGTTTTATACTATTTGAATCACTTTTTTCACTACATGTGATTAAAGGGGTTGTCCACCTTCTGACAACTGATGACCTATCCACCGGATAGGTCATCAGTATATCATCGGTGCGGGTCCGACACCCGGAACCCGCACCGATCAGCCGCTCCGGTGGCCTGCAGGCACCGGACGTTATGGCACATAATGCTATGTACGGAGCCCAGAAGCAGTTGGCTCCGTACACAGCATAGCGGCCATACTGCAGAACTGCAGGTCCGCTCCCATTCACCTGAATAGGAGCAGAGCTGCAGTACTGCTGCTCGGCCGCTATTCCATGGCCGGAGCTAACTGCTTCCAGCATTTACCTCCGGTGCCCGTAGACACCAGACCAGCTAATCTGTGCAGGGCCCGGGTGTTGGTTTATCACCACCTTTTAGTATAGGGACCAACAGGCTACATGTTGCCATAGACTATGTCTCATTTAGTTGAGACGGGTTGATTTGTTAAACAATCCTTGATTGACTGCAGCTGATACTTAAAATGGACCTTCTCGTCATTGCATCTAACTGCAGTACCAATATTTTGACGCTCGGACTGCTCATTATCCCTGTTGTCATGTTGCAGTGTACGCAGTTATTGTTCCTTTTTGTCCCTTAGCGTACACTTGTGGTTTGCCCTTTTTTAAGATGGCGCCGTCCGTCCAGCAGCGTGACTGTGCATGCGCTTGACAGCGTTATCCTCTAGTTATGTAATGCTTCCCTTTACTCATACGTCGCCAAGGACACTGACAGGAGAGTGTAGCCTCAGTATGGGTAGTGACATGATCTGTCAGCCCGTGAGATCATCTTTGCGATGTGTTACACACACTAGACATGCGCAGTTACGGGTCACGGCATGTAGTATAGATAAACCGTTTAGTTGCTGTGCACGTTTATATCTACCATGTGGACGAGTGCCGGTTATATACATAACATTATTTACATATCATGGTGACGCTGCCGTTCATGTTCACTTGATTATGGATACTAGGGGATCGGTATATCCTTTGCACATATGGATGAATAAACCATTTGAAGTCTACTTTGGAGAGCTATCTCTTTTCCAATTTTCTTGTGTTTGTGGGATCTCGAAGTCGGATTCCTGCAGGCTTGCACCCTTCTGGCCCTTGTGAGGTCTATTTTCTGCTGTGCTGCTCCTATTCTCGGTGTGTAAGTTATGAACTTAGATGTGATAGAAAACAAGTTGTCGTGGAAGTCAGTGGCTCAAAATATATATCAGACTGAAATTTAGACAAGTGTTCCAACAGACACTCATGCCAGGAACTCTATCCAGCATCCTAATCAGATTTCATACCGATATATATAGAGAGAGGCGAAATAACACACAGATGCTGCTGGTATGCTCAAAATACTCCTCTGGGGGTTTATTGCCAAACTCAATTACAATAATATCATTCAAAAGGGGTGTAGGCTTGAGGTTAACCAATCAGAGGCAATGTGACAATATTTCTTATTCAGCCAATAGCAGACCATAAGAATAATTCAAATACATAAAGACAATTCTTCAATAAAATGCTGACATCAGATAACACCTGGAGACAAACATACAATAGGGTGGTGTTAAGTGTTCTTTCCCATGAGGGAATTTGTTGCGATAATGACAAACAGTTGCATTTTATGTCTGGGTGTTCAGCCAACCAGCTAGCCATGGATGTATGAAGACCACACGAGAAATACATAAAGATAACACATTTCTTTGAGACTCAAGCAGAACTATGTAGAAGAAAGTTCACTAAATTAATGGAGAATGCATATCTTAGTAATTCGGCATCCTGCTTGATAATTCATAATGTAATTTAATACAGAGAATATAAGCAAATAGACCGTCCTTCATAAAGTGGATCCTGCCTGTCAGAAACACGCTGCTCCCGCTTTTGCTGGACCCGTCAGTCCCATGGACCTGACAGGAACATGATTTAGCGAACTATACAGCAGCTCTGTGTAAAGAATACAAAGCAGCTGTATCTCAAAGAGTAAAAATAATGTTTAATAAAAACGAACTATAAAGTTTCACCAATCACACTGATTGACCTTTTGTATTAGAAAAAAAAATCCCTTTGAAAGGTTAAATTGCCTGAAAAATTCTGTGTGAAGAAGGCCTTGAGAACATTGCTTGTTCTTGTATGATCCTCCTATGATCTTATTCTCTCCTCTTGATGTGCCTATTGTACAGATGTAAGAGGAAGAAAAGATGGAGCCTTCACTCTATTCTCTTTTTCTTTACCGAAGCCAGACATGGCATCTTGTGATCAATTCCAAAATATGTATAGGTAAGAAACAAGGCGCACAATCTAATGGAATAATAATATGCAGATGAATTTTATTATACTAAAAAAAACACTTCCAAACAAAAATGGGTTAAAAACAATTAAAAACCACACACAAATGAGCTCAGACTTGCCCCATGATAAGGACACCACCCAATGCCCACATATGCACTAGCCAAAATAATAAATATATGATATGTGTAAATTCTTAAAATCAATTGTTGTGAATATAAAGGGGGTCCGAGCCATAGAGCAAATTTAGGGGAATAAATATCCCATTTTTTTGTTATTTTTTTATATTCATACAAATTATGTTTGAATTTATTAAGAATTTACATATTTTTATCATGTATTTATTATTTTGGCTAGTGCATATGTGGATATGGGTATTGGGTATCATGGCCTTGTGTGTGTTTTTTTTTTAATTTGTTTTGCCAGCTTTGCCATTCCCTTACACCGGCCCTGTGGGCAGCTCTGCAACACTTTTTCAGCAGCAGCATTTTTCTTAAGGACCAACTTCAGCTTGTCTAGTATTTTCTTGTAGACTTGAGCCGGGCAACATAAGGCGTTAAGCTGATATATATTACTGTGTAGTTTGCGCTCAATGGGCCGGACATCATTTCTGCTGTTAGAATTCTCCTCTTCTTTCAGCTTCTCATCCACCTTTTCATGCTGCAGGAAACGGATGGCCTTTTGATTTTACACCCTCTTGAGGTCGCTTTTCAGTACCTATTTATTTTCGATGGAAAACTGCAACATAGGAGCCTTACGTTTTAGAAATGTTTGCTCACAATGATAATAGCTTTGTGCCACCATGTCTTCACCTCTAATGAGGATCTAGTGGCTCCTGCTATAGGCAGAAGCTCAGTATTTATACTGCTCTGGTTGTGACATCACAGACACTCTCTGTTCACTTACTGATGTCACATGCATTGCCGTGCCCTTCACACTGACATCACAGCCATAGTCCCACCCACATATTGATGTCATGTAATGTAAATGCTATAGGTCTTATGCTTGAGGCTCCTGAACAGCAGCTAGCCATTAGTAATATCCAAAGCACAGAAAAAGTAAAATACTATCATGACCTAAAACAATAACATTTTATTGAGTAACATTGTCAAACTAACAGCACACTTTATAAACATTGATTGACAGAGAGGACTCCATTACAAAAAACAAACCAACTGGTTGAACATTGGCTCCTAAAGGTCATGATCCATGATCTTCACATACATATCATATAAGACCTAGTGGTTTTTATAGTGAAAAATAAGGTGACTAGATAAGGAGATAAGGGAGGCTTTAAGAATTAGGTTTGTTAACCCGCTAGACCATGAGTATAAACCCAGTTAGATAACTCCAGTAAAATATAGTTCTGCCTCACCCATAGATAATCAGTTGTCAGCCACTCAGACCCAAACCAGTGTGCTCCCCAACGCACGTTTTGTGTAAATGGCTTCCTCAGGGAGTGCATTATGTCCTGAAAGGACCCTTCTTTTATATACAGAGTGGGGCACAGGTGTGTGGAATTAGGTACGTTGCTGATGGTCAATCGGCGAATGCACCCGATGTAACCGAAAACCAGGCATGCCCCACTTCAGCGTTGTTCCACATGCCCGGGTTCCCGATGCGTCATAGTGAAAATGAGCATGCACAGTGCGCCAACGAGGACCAGAGCAGCGACACACGTCACCTATCCCGACCCGACGCATACCCCATGCATTAATGTTAAAATAACCTATAGCAATGGTGTAAACCAGAGTATACAGAGAAGGCAGTAGCCAGGTGAGTACACATAAGGTGCCAGTGCATAAATAATACAGAGCACAATAATAAAAGCATAAAACATCAACAATATGTATTATCATAATGGATCATATTGAACATATGCTGTTCAAGAAGGGACTTATAGTGAAAACTAGATCATAGTGATTCACGTGATTATATGCATAGATACCAAATATTGGGGATTATATGTGACAGTGGTGTAAAATTAATAAAGTGTGAAAAGAATAACAAAAAATATGCAAAAAAAATTATCCATGTAAAATGCCAGATATACTTTTGTCCCATAGTAAGCCATATAGAAAGTATATATATATATATATATATAGATATATAGATATATAGATATATATATAGATATATATATATATATACGGTACAAAACATAGGCAGCACTCCGTTCAAGTAAAGGTGAAAAAGAGGGTACTTTATTGTCCCATAAACAGCAACGTTTCAGCTCCTTCCACTGGAGCCTTTCTTGAGAAAGGCTCCAGTGGAAGGAGCTGAAACGTTGCTGTTTATGGGACAATAAAGTACCCTCTTTTTCACCTTTACTTGAACGGAGTGCTGCCTATTTTTTGTACCGTACACCATTGGGATCTTGGTCTGCTCTCGTTCGCTTGCACCCACACTACACCGGTGCTGCTGGATCTATTCGTCTATATATATATATATATATATATATATATACATACATATATATATATATATATATATATATATATATATATATATATATATATATAGTAAATTATCACTAGCAGATAATTTCATACTGTATATCTGCCCTCACAGAGCATAGTGAATTAAAGTGGCTGAATTTTACCATGTGACATCTAATAGTGACATAAAGCACCAATTAAACAAAACAGGAGGGAAGAGGGACGAGGGATAATAGACAAAGAAGTGATACTGTCCAAGAATCCAAATTAATACATAATAGACTATAAATAGTATAACTACATGGATATACAGTTTCTGGAGTTATTGTATATCATCAGTCTTCGTCCAATATCCTTACTCCACAGCAGTCTGCATCACAGTATCGGAGGGAGGTATATTCAAACCTTTCCTATCAAAGAAACATATATAAAAGTACATCAATAAAAAAACATATAAAAAAAGACAGAGGAACGGGACAAAACTCTCATTGTCCCGAAACCTTTTTCACATCGCCCCCTCAGATGCCACAACATATTCTTTCAATATCACAAACTTGTAGTGTTTTGGGGTTGCATCTGTGATGTAGTTTAAATGTTTTGGTAGGGTCTTGAGTTGAGAAAGATCCATTACCTCCTTGGCATTCAGAAGATCCCGAACATGTTCACGTGTGCGAACCCTGAGCTCTCGAGAACTTATGCCCACTTAAATCTTGGGGCATCCGCATGTAGCATGGTATATGACATGTGTAGTTCTTTGTAGCCATTATTGTACTTCCCAGAAGGGAGTTAGCCGGCCATCCCTGGTATAGACTTCATCACATGTAGAGCACTACATGTAAATTATGCCTCAATATTCTCCTTTTTTTTTTTTACATTTTTCTCAGCTGATAACAATCATAAGTAGGATTGGTGTTCAGAAAGTTCATTGCTGTAATTGGTGTAGTCATCGAGAAAATTAATACCACACAATTAAATTTCACATAAAAAGCAATTATACATTTTCATGGCAATTTTACGGCTTATGGACGAGCTGCAGAGCATCAGAGCAATTTAACAGCATGTAACCCCAACAGCGTGCATCTTATTTTACCTTTTAGTAATAAGAAACATCAGAACATGCATGGATATCACAGGAAGATCTGTCAGTGCCCCATAGACCAGTGTCATGGCAATACAGGTCAGAGTATTCATATTTGCAACGGGTCCCCTATTTCTTGGGTGAACCCAACCAAGAGAACTCTCTGTAAGTCCTCATGCACACAAACATGTTTTTGCAGCCGCAATTCATCCGCAAATCTGCAGGTGAATTGCGGACCCATTAATTTCTATGGGCCATGCACTGTCCGTGCATTGGCCAGGAGCCCGGACCGCAAAAAGATAGGACATCTCATTATACGGGCCGCATTTGCCGTCCGGGCTCATTGAAATTAATGGTTGTATGCATGAGGGCTAAATGTTTAGAAACCTGCTCAGTCCCCAAAAAAACACATCTGCAGTAATACAGTAAATAGAAGACAGGGAGGAGGGGGATGCAGCTAGACAATTGCTACACTTTAAACCCATGAGTAACTTGATTTGGGCTTAAACTCCCAAATCCCTATATGGTGGAGCACTGATTATAAATGATGCCCCTTGGCATGAGGGTAGGATATTGTTTTGCTCTTGGAAGATGATACAAAAAGGAAGAAAAGCAATTGGCACAAGCAGTTCTTACATGTGGTTCCATACAGTGTTTCAAAGCAAACAATTGTAAGATCAGGCAAAAAACATGACTATAGCATACATCCCAACTTTCAAGTATTTCAAAGAGGGACAACTAATGTTTTCCTTTTAAGCCACGCCTCTAATCCTGCCCAATCCTCCGCCATACGCACCTGGTTCAACCCACACAGTATCACGCTCCCTTAGTGCCTCCCACACAGTATAATGCCCTCTAGCTTCTCCCACACAGTATAATGCCCCCTAGCTGCCACCATACAGTATAATGCCCCCATAGCTGCCACCATACTGTATAATGCAACGAGTAGCAGACACAGACAGCTCGGGGCCCCTGTGCAAGAACAGTATATGGGCCCCTTGTTTTCCAATATCTTATCATAGATCACCACCTTATGTCACTCTAACAATCCTTCAGTAGTTTTTAGTCATAAAATGTATTACCTCAGACATTTACATGCAATCTAATTTACAGAAGGAGGCTGCTTTAAGGTGACAGTGGGCCCCTTACCTACTGGGCCTCTGTGCCACTGCACATGTTGCACCAATGATATGTTCGCCCCTGAATGCCCCCAGGCAGTATAATACCAAAACATATTCCCCTATACAGCATAATGCTCCATAGCTGGTTCCATACAGCATAATGCTCCCTATAGCTGCCCCTATACAGTAAAAGTGCCCACATACAGTATAATGCCCACACAGATGCCCCCATACAGTATAATGCCCCATAGCTGCCTCATACAGTATTATGTCCCATAGCTTAGTTTTCTACTTCTGGACATCTCCTTTTACCCCTTCCCGACATCTGACGTACTATTACGTTATAGTAAGCGGTTCATTCCGACAAACTGACGTAATGGTAATGTCACAGTAATGGCGCAGGCACAAGATCTGTTCCCGTGTCATCATTTGCAGGTGCCGGCTGCATTATACAGCTGACACCTTACTCTAATGGCAGGGATCAAAGATAGCACTGATCCCGGCCATTTTACCCCTTGAGTGCCACGGTGACCACAGCATCTAGGCAGTTAGACAGATGGAAGGGGCTCCCTCTGTCATCCATCAGCGATCACGGGATGCAGAAGAGTTACTAAGGCAGCTGGGGACCTATCAATGGCCAGTCTGCCATCTTTGTACACCTATTAGACCTTACAGAAGTATTGCAGTTTATTATGTAAGCGAATGTGATCACATGGTCAAGTCCCCTAGCAGGACTAGCAATAGAAGTAAAGCAGTTCAATACAAAATTCCAAGTAAAAATCAAAGACACATAATTGGTATCACTGCGTCCATAACGACACGTATAACTAAATAACCACATTATTTATCCCGCACAGTGAACACCATAAAAAAAATGCTCTGGCCGGGGATTCGTCTCTAGGTGGAGCCACTGACGTCAGGGTTCCCTCTAGGAACGGAATCCCTAGCCAGCGCGTCAGTGACGCTCTGGCTGCGTATTCCGCCCCAAGAGGAGCCACTGACGTCACTGTCCATATATGACAGTGACGTCAGTGGCTCCTCCTGGAGCGGAATCCCCAGCCAGAGCGTCACCGACGATCTGGCCGCGGATTCCGCTCCTAGAGGGAACCCTGATGTCAGTGGCTCCACCTGGAGAGGAATCCCCGGCCAGAGCATTGCCGACGTCAGTGGCTCTTCCGGGAGCGGAATCCCCAGCCAGAGCATTGTCGACACTCTTGACGGAGATTCTGCTACTAGAGGGAATCCCTGACGTCACTGTCCATATATGGACAGTGACGTCAGTGGCTCCACCTGGAGAAGAATCCCCGGCCAAAGCGTTATCAACCCCTGACATCTCCGTCCATATATGAATAGTGACATCAATGGCTCCTCCTGGAGCAGAATCCCCTGCCAGATCATTTCCAATGCTCTGACCGAGGGTTCTGCTCCTAGAGGGAACCCCTGATGTCACAGTGGACAGTGACGTCAGGATCTTCTCCTGGAGTGGAATCCCCGGCTGGCCAATGCTCTGGCTGGGGATTCCGCACCAAGAGGGAGTCCAAATGGCTAAAGGGGGGGTAGCACTATCTATGGGGGGGGGGTGGCACTATATCTTACTGTTTGGAGGCAGCTATGGGGCATTATTATACTGTATGGTGGCTGCTAAAGGGGCATTATACTGTATGAGGCAGTTATGGGGGCATTATACTGTATGGGGAAGATATAGGGCCATACTTTCAAGTATTTCAAAGACAACAATTTTTTTTTTCTTTTAAGCCACCCCTCCAATCCCACCCAATCCCACCCAATCCCTGCCCATACACACCCGATCCAGCCCACACAGTATCACGCGCCCATTGTGCCTCACACACTGTATAATGCCCTCTTGCTTCCCCCACATAGTATAATGCCCTCTAGCTGCCACCATACAGTATAATGCCCCCATAGCTGCCACCATACTGTATAATGCAACGAGTAGCGGACACAGACAGCTCGGGGCCCCTGTGCAAGAACAGTATATGGGCCCCTTGTTTTCCAATGTCTTATCATAGATCACCACCTTATGTCGCGCTAACAATCCTTCAGTAGTTGTTAGTCATAAAATGTATTATCTCAGGCATTTACATGCAATCTAATTTACAGAAGGAGGCTGCTTAAGATGACAGTGGGCCCCTTACCTACTGGGCCCCTGTGCCACTGCACATGTTGCAACAATGGTATGTCTGCCCCTGAATGCCCCCATACAGTATAAAGCAAACACAGATGCCCACATACAATATAATGGCCACACAGATGCCCCCATGCAGTATAATGCCCACACAGATGCCCCAATATAATATAATGCCCACACAGATGCCCCCAGGCAGTATAATAGCAAAACATATTCCCCTATACAGCATAATGATCCATAGCTGCTCCCATACAGCATAATGCCCCCTATAGCTGCCCCTATACAGTAAAAGTGACCACATACAGTATAATGCCCACACAGATGCCCCCATACAGTATAATGCCCCATAGCTGCCCCATACAGTATAATGCCCCATAGCTTCCCCATATAGTATAATGCTCACATTGCTGCCCCATACAGTGTAATGCCACCACAGCTTCCTACATACAGTATAATGCCCCCATAGCTGCCCCCTACAGTATAATGCCCCTATAGACTCCCCATACAGTATAATTCCTTCATAGCCGCCCCATACAGTATAATGTCCCCTTAGCTGCCACCATACACTATAATGCCCCAGAGCTGCTCCATACAGTATAATGCCCCTATAGCTTCCCCATACAGTATAATGCCCCCCCCCCCATAGCTGCTCCATACAGTATAATGCCACTTGGATGTACCCATTAAGCCATTTGGAGTCGCTCTTGTTGCGGAATCCCTAGCCAGAGCATTGGCCTGCTGTGGGTCGAGGATTCCACTCCAGGAGAAGCCCCTGATGTCGCTGTCCATATATGGACAGTGACATCAGGGGTTCCCTCTAGGAGCAGAATCCTCAGCCAGAGCATTGACAATGCTCAGGCAGGGGATTCCGTTCCAGGAGTAGCCACTGATGTCACTATCCATATATGGACAGTGATGTCAGGGGTTCCCTCTAGGAGCGGAATCACCGACCAGAGCATCGGCAACGCTCTGGCCGGCGATTCCACTCTAGGTGGAGCCCCTGATGTCACTCTCCATATATGGACAGTAACGCCAGGGATTCCCTCTAGTAGCAGAATCCCCGTCAAGAGCGTTAGCAATGCTCTGGCCGGGGATTCCGCTCCAGGAAGAGCCACTGACGTCAGGGTGCCCTCTAGGAGCAGAATCCACAGGCAGAGCCTCGGTGATGCTCTGGCTGGGAATTCCACTTCAGGAGGAGCCACTGATGTCACTGTCATATATGGACATTAACGTCAGTGGCTCCTCCTGGAGCGGAATCCACAGCCTGATGCTCTGGCCAAGGATTCCGCTCCTAGAGGGAACCCCTGACGTCAGTGGCTTCTCCTGGAGAGGAATCTGTCATATATGGACAATGATGTCTGGGGCTCCTCCTGGAGCGGAATCCCCGGCCAGAGTGTTGCCGATGCTCTGGCCAGGGATTCCACTCCTAGAGGAAACCACTGACGTCACTGTCCATATATGGATAGTGACATCGATGGCTCCTGCTGGAGCGGAATCCCCTGCCAGAGCATTGCCAATACTCTGGGTGAGGATTCTGCTTCTAGAGGGAACCACTGATGTCCATGTCCATATATGGAAAGTGACGTCAGGGGCTTCTCCTGGAGCGGAATCTCTGGCCACAGCTGACCGAGGCTCCGGCTGGAGATTCCGCACCAAGAGGGAGTCCAAATGGCTAAAGGGGGGTAGCACTATCTACAGGGGGGTGGCACTATCTTTAAGGGGGTGTGGCACTATCTACAGGGGACACTGTGGTGCTATCTACATGGGCACTGTGTGTGGCACTATCTACATGGGCACTGTGTGTGTGTCACGGTGCGGGGTGTGGACTCACTGGGGCATACCGCGTAGCAGCTGGCCAACAAGGTACAAAACAATGTCTATAGTTCAGAACGGGTACCTGAGGCAATGTAGACAGTAGCGGAAGCACGACTTGACTTTCATAGCAGGTGACACTGTGGATGCAGCGGAAGACACGACTTGACTTTATCAGCAGGTGACACCGTGGATGAAGCGGAAGACTCGACTTTCACTGTAGATACGATAGCACAGGATACAGGGTACAGGGTACAGGCAGCAGGAACGGGTAACACTGGGAACTGGAAAACACTGGGAGACCATTTGCATGACAAACTTAGGTATACAACAACGCTCAGGCAAGGAACCAGTGGGCAGAGCCCCTTATTATAGTCCAGCAGCCATTTGGGCTAATAATTGATGGGTGAGAGCTGGACGCATACTGGCCCTTTAAGGCCGTACACGCGCAGGCGCGCGCGCCCTGCGGGAATCAGTCCGAGGACCCGGAAGAGAGTGCCGGCGTCTCCCTGGAGGGAGCTGACGCCGTGAAGAGAGTTGTCCATGGCCGGGGCCGTCAAGGGGAAAGTCTGAACGACGACCCCCGGCCATAGACATTACAGTATCCCCCCTCTTATGCCCCTTCCTCTTGGGACCAGAGCAGGAAATACATTTCTTCACGAGGACAGGAGCATCGATGTTCTCCTCTGGCTCCCAAGACCTCTCCTCTGGACCAAATCCCCTCCAATCCACCAAGTAAAACGTCCTTCCTCCTACTTTCTTGGTGGCCAGGATCTCCCTCACTTCGAAAGTTCCGGATGAACCGCCAGGAGCCACTGCGGAACTAGGAGTCCTGGAGTAGCGGTTCAGGACCACGAGTTTCAGCAAGGAGACGTGGAAGGAGTTAGGGATCTTGAGGGTAGGAGGCAGTCAAAGCTTGTACGACACAGGATTGATCTGTAGTAGAATCTCGAAGGGTCCAAGGAACCTGGGAGCAAACTTGCAAGATGGCACCCTCAGCCAGATATTCCTGGAAGACAGCCAGACCTTTGTACGTGGAAGAAACTGGGGAGGTTCTCGGCTTCTAGTGTCTGCCTTTCTCTTCATGCGGTCCACCGCCAGCAGAATAGAAGATCGTGTGTTGCCATATCTGCAGAAAGTTCCTAAAGGTAGAGTCGGCTGCAGGCACCTCGGACATAATAGAGCCAGGCAGGGGTAATCGAGGATGTTGGCCGTAGACTATGAAGAACGGACTGGAGGTGTTGGACTCACTGGTATGGTTATTATAAGAGAACTCCGCCCACGGGAGCAGCTGTACCCAGTCATCATGTCGTCTGGAGACAAAGTGCCGCAGATAGTTCTCCATAATTTGGTTAATCCTTTCAACTTGTCCATTGGACTGAGGATGGTAAGCTAAGGAGAAGTCCAACTTTACACCGAGTAGGCCGCAGAGTGCTCTCCAGAACTTTGAGGTGAACTGGACCCCTCGATCCGAGACAATATGCAGGGGTAATCCGTGCAGACGGAAGATAGGTTGCATGAAGAGATCAGCCAGTCGCGCAGCAGGAGGCAGACCAGTCAGAGGAACAAAATGAGCCATTTTAGAAAAACGATCCACCACCACCACCCAGATCACACTGCATCCCGCAGAGAGAGACAGATCTGTGACAAAGTCCATAGCAATATGCCGCCAGGGGGCATCGGGCACAGGCAGTGGTTGAAGCAGACCGGCTGGTCTGGAGTGGGCAAATTTGTTTGCTGCAAACACCGTACAGGAGGAGACAAGGTCCATGACGTCTTTGGGCAGCGTGGGCCACCATAACTGACGGGCAATTAGGTCTCGGGTTTTACGGGCACCCACGTGACCTGCCAGCTTGAAACTGTGACCACAGCAAAGGATTCTTCCTCTGTCTGCCAGACGTACAAAAGTTTTTCCCGGCGGACTGTCTCTAACCTGCAGAGGGTTAACAAAGTAGATGCAGGAAGGATCGATAATATTCTGTGGGGACTCCACAGTGTCCTCTGGCTCAAATGACCTAGACAAGGCATCGGCCCTCACATTCTTGTCAGCAGGTTGGTAGTGGAGTTCGAACTGGAACCGTGCAAAAAACAATGACCACCTGGCTTGACGAGGATTCAGCCATTGAGCCGTCTGTAGGTAGGTCAAGTTCTTGTGGTCCGTGAAGACCAGGATAGGATGAGCTGCGCCCTCCAGTAGGTGTCTCCACTCCTGCAGAGCCAGCTTGATGGCAAGTAACTCCCGATCTCCAATCGAGTAGTTGCGCTCTGCGGAAGAAAACAGCTTGGAGTAGTAACCACATACCACCGTCTTTCCTTTCGAACCTCTCTGGAACAATAGTGCACCAGCACCAACAGAGGAGGCGTCCACCTCTAATAAAAACTGTAAGGATACATCAGGGTGATGAAGAATAGAGGCTGACGTGAAGGCCTTTTTTAAGGTTTTAAATGCGACTTCCGCCTCTGGAGTCCATACCTTGGCATACCCTTTTTAGTGAGGGTGGAGATGGAAGCTGTCAAAGAAGAGAAGTTGGGAATGAACAGTCTGTAGAAGTTGGCGAATCCCAGGAAGCGTTGTATGGCCCTTAAGCCTTGGGGACGTGGCCACTCCAGGACAGCCTTGACCTTTTCAAGGTCCATCTTGAGACCCTGTTCAGAGATGATATAGCCCAGGAAGGGTAGAGATTTCTCTTGGAACATGCACTTCTCCAACTTGGCGTAAAGATGATTCTCCCTTAATCGAAGCAACACCCGGCGGACACGGCCCTGATGAGGCACAAGATCTGGGAAAAAAAAATCAAGATATCATCGAGATACACCACAACACAGACATAGAGGAGATCACGAAAAATGTCATTCACAAATCCTTGAAATACTGCGGGAGCGTTACACAGGCCGAAGGGCATGACCAAATATTCGTAGTGTCCATCACGTGTGTTAAATGCAGTCTTCCACTCGTCACCCTGACAGATCCGGATTAGATTGTAAGCCCCCCGCAGGTCAAGCTTGGAATTTTTTTTTGCCCCTTCTATACGATCAAAGAGTTCCGAAATCAACGGCAAAGGGTACCTGTTCTTCACCATGATCTGGTTGAGGCCTCGGTAGTCAATGCAGGGTCGAAGGGATCCATCCTTCTTTTTGACAAAGAAAAACCCGGCTCCGGCCGGGGATGAAGACTTTCGTATGAAGCCCCTTTCCAGATTCTCTTTAATGTAGGCCGACATAGACTGGGTCTCTGGCAAGGAGAGAGGGTACGTTCTACCGCGAAGAGGGGACGAATCAGGAACCAAGTCGATAGGATAATCGTATTCTCCATGTGGTGGCAATATCTCTGCCTCCTTTTTGTTGAAGACATCAGCGAACTGACAGTAACAAGGAGGCAACCCTGCCAATGACTGATGCGGAGAATGCTGGGATGGATGGACATGCCCCAGACAGCGGTATAGACACTTGGAACCCCACTGGAGAACCTCTCCGGAGTTCCAATCCAGGACTGGAGCGTAAAGACAGAGCCAAGGCAAACCCAGCTGCACGGGGTTGACGGCTTTGGACAGCACATACATGGAGATGAGCTCAGAATGAAGAGCTCCCACTTGGAGGCTTAATGGCTTGGTCATAGACAATACTGGGTCAGGCAAAGGCAGTCCATCTACCAAGGCAACGACCAATGGTCTCTCCAGCAAAACAGTAGGCAATTGAAGAAGATTCACAAGGTCTTGGCAGATGAAATTGGCTGCGGAGCCAGAGTCCAGGTAGGCAGAGACTGGATGAGGTCTCTCGCCAGCGACGATGGTCACAGGAATAAAAAGCTTGGAAGAGAGTTCTCCATTAAGTGCAATAGCGCCCAGGGTTGTCTCTCCAACCAATCCCAGGCATTGGTTTTTTTTTGGCCTCTGGGAACACAGACGCACGACATGGCCAGCGAAGCTGCAATATAAGCAGAGTCCAGAGGTGCGCCTGCGCTATTTTTCTTGATCAGACAGTTTAAGCCGATCCACCTGCATCGGAACCTCGGGCACAGCAGAAGAACAAGACAAGAGGGGTTGCTGGAAGTTGGGTGCCAGTCTAGGAAGCCGTTTCTCCTGTAGAATCTCTTCAGATCTCTCTCTGAGCCTTATGTCCACACGGGAAGCCAGTAGAATCAGGTCATCCAGGGCAGCTGGGAGATCTCGAGCAGCCAGTTTGTCCTTGATCTAAGGCGATAGGCCATGCCAGAAGGATGCTACCAAGGCCTCATTGTTGCAGGACAATTCTCCTGCCAGAGTCCGGAACTGGATGGTGTATTCATCCACGGAGGCGTCCTCCTGACGCAGGTTAAAGATAGCAGTGGCTGCCGACGAGGCTCGTCCAGGCTCCTCAAATACGTAACGGAACAACCGCACGAACCCCTGGAAGTCTCGGATCTCGGGTCCCTGTCGTTCCCAGATTGGTTTCGCCCATGCCAGGGCCTTGCTGGCGAGTAGGGATATAATGAAGGCGATCCTGACTCCGTCCGAAGGAAATGCTCGGGCGTGCAGAGTGAAGTGGATTTGGCATTGATTCAGAAACCCCCTGCATGCATGAACTGGCGTCTCCATGGAACCGAGGTGGCAATGGCAGCGAGAACCGAGGGTCCGAACTGGGACTGCCAGGAGGTGTAGCAGGAGGGTCGATCGGAGGAGCTTGAATAGGAGTGGTGACGGAAGTAACTAGAGAACCTAGATGCTGTGCCATGGAGTCTACTGCCACAAAGAGTTGCGATCCTGTCGTGCTTGCAGATTCTGCAGGTCCGCCTGCATGGCATGGGAGGATAACAGGCTCTTGACTTGGCCAGCGGCGTCCATGGCCTGAGCGTACTGTCATGGCGCGGGGTGTGGACCCACTGGGCTGTACCACGTAGCGGGGTAGCAGCTGGCCAACAAGGTACAAAACAATGTCTATAGTTCAGAACGGGTACCTGAGGCAATGTAGACAGTAGCGGAAGCACGACTTGACTTTCACAGCAGGTGACACTGTGGATGCAGCGGAAGACACGACTTGACTTTATCAGCAGGTGACACCGTGGATGAAGCGGAAGACTCGACTCGACTTTCACTGTAGATACAATAGCACGGGATACAGGGTACAGGCAGCAGGAACGGGTAACACTGGGAACTGGAAAGCACTGGGAGACCATTTGCAAGACAAACTTAGGTATACAACAATGCTCAGGCAAGGAACCAGTGGGCAGAGCCCCTTATTATAGTCCAGCAGCCATTTGGGCTAATAATTGATGGGTGACAGCTGGATGCGTACTGGCCATTTAAGGCCGTGCACGCGCGGGCGCGCGTGCCCTGCGGGAATCAGTCCGGGGACCCGGAAGAGAGTGCCGGCGTCTCCCTGGAGGGAGCTGACACCGTGAAGAGAGATGTCCAAGGCCGGGGCCGTCAAGGGGTAGGTCTGAACGACGACCCCCGGCCATAGACGTTACAGTGTGACACTATCTACTTTGGCACTGGACCTTTATATGTGGCACTGGCACTAGTGGCAGCTAAGGGGGCATTATACTGTATTGGGCAACTAAGGTGGCATTATACTGTATCGTGGCATTATACTGTATGGGGGCATTATAGTGTATGGTGACAGCTAAGGGGGCATTATACTGTATGGGGCAGCTATGGAGAATTATACTGTATGGCGGAGTCTATAGGGCATTATACTGTATGGGGCAGCTATTGGGGCATTATACTGTATGGTCAGCTGTGGGTGGGCATTATACTGTATGGGGGAGTCTATAGGGGAATTATACTGTATGGGGCAGCTATTGGGGCATTATATTGTAGGGGGCAGCTATGGGGCATTATACTCTATAAGGGCACCTATTGGGGTATTATACTGTATGGGGCAGCTGTGGGGGCATTATACTGTATGGGGTAGCTAGGGGAGCATTATGCTAAATGGGGCAGCTATGGGGCATTATAATGTATGTGGGCAGCTTTGGGGCATTATATTGTATGGGGGCATCTGTGTGGGCTTTATACTGCATGGGGCATCTGTCTGGGCATTATACTGTATGGGGGAATCTGTGTTGTCTTGATACTGTATGGCTGCATCGGCATTATACTGTATGGTGGCAGCTATGGGGGCATTGTACTGTATGGTGGCAGCTAGAGGGCAGTATACTGTGTGGGGGGAAACTAGAGGGCATTTTACTATATGGGGCAGATATGGGGGCATTATGCTGTATGGGGGCAAAGAGGGTAGAAAAACCGCAGCACAAAGTTATCCAAGTACAAAATAAATTGCTTGAGAAACGTCGCTGTTTTGGTGAAATAATGACACTTTATTTTGTACTTGGATAAAGTTGTGCTGTTGTTTTTCTACCCTCTTTGCCTGTTTTGAAGTTGTTTTGGCTGCAACTCGACACTGCCTGCACCGACTGAAAAATTCATTCCTGTTTAACCCCTTCCCGACATTTGCCGTAAATGTACGTCATGGAAAGCATTGACTTCCCGCATCTTGCCGTACATTTACGCCGAATGTTTGGGACCGGCTCAGAAGCTGTATCTTACAGATGACATCCGGCTGTAACGGCGGGGACCGAAATTAGCTTCGATCCCCACCATTAACCCCTTAAGTGCAGCGCTCAAACGCGATCGCTGCACTTAAGGTGTTTGCAGCTCATCGGAACCCCAGTAATGAAATTGCCGGGGTTCCGGTGGCTGCAATGGCAACCTGAGGCCTAATACTGGCCTCCCGGTCTACCTAGCACCGAAGCCGGTCAAGATCCGCCCGGCGGCGGAGCCTGATCGGCTTCCGTAGCTGCCGGCAAGATGGTGCCGGGTCAGGAGCTGATCCGGCGTCATCAGCGGTGGAAGTCAGCTGTACTGTACAGCTGACACCCACCTGTAACGGCAGGAACCGGAGCTAGCTCCGATCCCTGCCATTAACCCCTTCGATGCAGCAATCGAAAGCGATTGCTTCATCGTAGCGGTTACTAGCAGATCGCCAGCCCTGACAGCCAATCAGGACTGGCGACTGCTGTTATGGCAACAGGAGACACAATGGTCTCCTGCTCTGCCATTACGGAAGCCGATTTAGGCCCCGCCGGGAGGTGAAGCCTAATCGGCTTGCTGTCAGTGAATGACTGACAGATCTAAGGTAGTGCAATGTATTAGAAAAAAAAATATCTGACCGTTGGACCTTCAAGTCCCCTAGTGGGACTTGAGAAAAAGTGTAAAAACAGTATAAAAAAGTGTAAAAAAAAGTGCAAATAATAAAAGTTTGAAAACAATAAAAGTTTCAAGTAATCAAATAAAACACAATCCCCCTTTTACTCTTATCAAGTCCTTTATTATAGAAAAATAATAATAAACCATATGTATTTGGTATCGCCGCGACCGTAACGACCTGAGGTATCAAAATATTATATTATTTATTGCACGCGGTGAACAGCGTAAAAAAAAACGTAAAAACGTTACCAGAGTTTCTGTTTTTTAGTCACTTTGCCCTACAAATGTTAGAATAAAAAGTGATCAAAAAGTCGCACGTATCCAAAAATGGTACCTATAAAAACTATAGCTCGTCCCGCAAAAAACAAGCCCTCATACAACTCCGTCGACAAAAAAATTAAAAAGTTATGGTTCTCACAACTTGGCGACAGAAAAAATACATTCTTTTTACAAAAGTAATTGTATTGTGCAAAAAGTTGTAAAAAAGTCCTATAAAATAGGTAACGCCGGAATCGTACTGACCCGCAGAATAAAGTTAACATGTAGTTTATAACGCATGGTGAACGCTGTATAAAAAAAACGAAAAAAGCTGTGCCAGAATTGCGTTTTTTTGTTTACCTGGCATCCCAAAAAATAGGATAAAAGGTGATCAAAAAGTTGCATGTACCCCAAAATGGTACCAATAATAAATACAGCTCGTCCCGCAACAAACCAGCCGTCATACCGCTACGTCTATGAAAAATAAAATTAGTTATGGCTCCAATAAGTCAGGAAATCAAAAAATATGCAGTTGTGCCCGAGGGGAACATTTCTTCTGTTTGAAGAGGCGATTTATCAAGGACCTAAAATTAGGGAACCAGGAAAGGGAGGGGCCAAACATATCCGCTGGAAGCGACGGTGCCCGTATTATACCAGGACAACACTTCCTAGCAAAATAGCCCCAAACTGCAAAAGGTGCGGAGTGTGGACCAAAAGGGGGATAATAAAGGACGCCATATATCAGTGCGACAACGGCCTGTGCAGAAATGATTGTGTCACAGAGTAACACACATCTATGGATCATTTTATTGTTTTTTTTTACCCCATTATTACACCACCTGACTATGCCCCTTATATACTCCGCCCGGCTTACATATGCCCTACATTATAAACGGAAACACCAGTAAGACTCCAAACAAAACTACTACCAAGCAAAATCCACGCTCCAAAAGCCAAATGCCGTTTCCTCCCGTCTGAACCCTACAGTGTCCCCAAACAGCAGTTTCCTTCCACATATATGGCACCCTCATACCCGGGAGAACCCTTTTAGCAATTTTTGGGGTGTGTGTCTCCAGTGGCATAAGCTGGGCACGACATATTTGCCACTGAATGGCATATCTAGGGAAAAATATAAATTTTTAATTTGCACCATCCACAGCGCATTAATTTATGGAAAAGACCTGTGGGGTGAAAATGCTCACTACACCCCTTAATAAATGCCTTGAGGGGTGCAGTTTCCATAATGGGGTCACTTCCCAGGGGTTTATTTTTATTATTTCACATCTGAGCCTCTGCAGTTGTGAACCAATACTTTGTAAATCGCCAAATTAGGCCTCAATTTTACATGGTACGCTTTCACTCCTGAGCCTGGTCGACTGTCCAGGCAAGAGATTAGGGCCACATGTAGGGTGTTTCTAAAACCAGGAAACACCGCATAATAATTAGAGAGCTGTCTTGTTATGGTGGCACAAGCCGGGCACCACATATTGTCCACATATCTGTGGAAAAAATCCCATTTTCACTCTGCAACATCGAGTTCACACTAATTTCTACAAAACACCTGCAGGGTTAACAAGCTCACTACACCCCTAGGTAAATGCATTGAGGGGTGTAGTTTCCAAAATTGGGTCACTTCTGGGGGGTTTCCACTGTTTTGGGCCCACAGGCGCCCAGAAACCAATCCAGCAACATCTGCACTCCAAATGGCGGTCCTTCCCTTCTGAGCCCTGCCGTATGCCCAAACAGCAGTTTATGACCACATATGGGGTATTGCCGTACTAGGGAGAAATTGCTTTACAAATGTTGGGATCTTTTTTTTCCTTTATTTGTTGCGAAAATGAAAAAATTTGCGCTAAAGCTACGTCTTATTGAAGAAAAAGGATTGTTTTTATTTTCACTGCCCAATTCTAATAAATTCTATGAAACATCTGTGGGGTCAAAATGCTCACTACGCCCCTAGATGAATTCCTCAAGAGGTGTAGTTTCCTAAATGGTGTCACTTTTTGGGCGTTTTCATTGTTTTTTCCCCTCAGGGGCTTTGCAAATGTGACATGGCCGCCGCAAACCATTCCTGCTCAATGTGATCTCCAAAAGCCAAATAGCGCTCTTTCCCTTCTAAGCCAAGCCGTGTCTCCAAACAGCCGTTTATTACCACATGTGGGGCATTGTTTTACTCGGGAGAAATTGCTTTACAAATTTTGCGGTGCTTTTTCTCCTTCAATCCTTGTGGAAATGAGTAAAAATAAGCTAAACCTACATTTTCTTTGAAAAAATTTTTATTTTTATTTTCAGGGCCTACTTCCAATAATTTCTGCAAAAAAACTGTGGGGTCAAATCGCTCACTATACCCCTAGATAATTTCCTCAATGGGTGTAGTCTCCAAAATGGGGTCACTTGTGGGGGGTTTCCACTGTTTTGTCTCCTCAGGGACTTCGTAAATGTGACATGGCCTCCGCAAACCATTCCTGCTAAATGTGATCTCCAAAAGCCAAATGGCACTCCATCCCTTCGAAGCCCTGCCGTGTGTCCAAACAGCCGTTTATTACCACATGTGGGGTATTGTTTTACTCGGGAGAGATTGGTTTACAAATTTTACGATGGTTTTTCTCCTTCAGTCCTTGTGGAAATGAGAAAAAATTAGCTAAACCTACATTTTCTTTGAAAAAATTTTGATTGTCATTTTCAGGGCCTACTTCCAATAATTTATGCAAAAAACCTGTTGGGTCAAAACGCTCACTATACCCCTAGATAATTTCCTCAATGGGTGTAGTTTCCAAAATGGGGTCACTTGTGGGGGGTTTCCACTGTTTTGTCCCCTCAGGGGCTTTGTAAATGTGACATGGCCTCCGCAAACCATTCCTGCTAAACTTGAGCTCCAAAAGCCAAATAGCGCTCTTTCCCTTCTCAGCCACGCCGTGTCTCCAAACAACCGTTTATTACCACATGTGGGGTACTGTTTTACTCGGGAGAAATTGCTTTACAAATTTTACGGTGCTTTTTCTCCTTTAGTCCTTGTGGAAATGAGAAAAAAAAATCGCTAAACCTACATTTTCTTTGAAAAAATGTAGATTTTAATTTTCACGTCCTACTTCCAATAATTTCTGTAAAAAACCTGTGCGGTCAAAATGCTCACTGTACCCCTAGATAATTTCCTTGAGGTGTGTAGTTTCCCAGATGGGGTCACTTTTGGGGGATTTTGACTGTTTTGGCACCGCAAGAGCCCTTCAAACCTGACATGGTGCCTAAAATTTATTCTAACAAAAATAAGGCCCCAAAATCCCCTAGGTGCTCCTTTGCTTCTGAGGCCGGTGCGTCAGTCCAGTAGCACGCTACGGCCACATGTGGGATATTTCCTAAAACTGCAGAAACTGGGCAACAAATATTGAGTTGCATTTCTCTGGTAAAACCTTCTGTGTTATAAAAAAAATTGTACTAAAAATTTATTTCTGCAAAAAAATATGAAATTTGTACATTTCACCTCTAATTTGCTTTAATTCCTGTGACATGTGTAAAGGGTTAAGACATTTTCTAAATGCTGTTTTGAATACTTTGAGGAGTGAAGTTTTAAAAATGGGGTGACTTTTTGGGGGTTTCTAATATATAAGGCCCTCAAAGCCACTTCACAACTGAACTGGTCCCTGTAAAAATGGCCTTTTGAAATTTTCTTGAAAATGTGAGAAATTGCTGCTTAAGTTCTAAGCCTTGTGATGTCATAGAAAAATAAAAGGATGTTCAAAAAACAATGCCAATCTAAAGTAGACATATGGGGGATGTTAATTAGCAACAATTTTGTGTGTTATAACTGCCTGTCTTACAAGCAGATACATTTAAATTGAGAAAAATGCTAATTTTTGCAATTTTTCGCTAATTTTTGGTGTTTTTCACAATTAAATACTGAACATATCGAGCAAATTTTGCCAGTAACTTAAAGTCCAATGTGTCACGAGAAAACAATCTCAGAATCGCTTGGATAGGTGAAAGCATTGCGGAGTTATTACCACATAAAGTGACACATGCCAGATTTGAAAAATGAGGCTCGGTCAGGAAGGTCAAAAGTGGCTAAAGAGGGAAGGGGTTAATAGCTCCCTGTGAATGCTCTCTGGGACTGTGATGTGCTGCTGATCTCTCTTTTTTGCTGTATGGGGGCAGCTATGGGGCATTTTGCTGTATGGGGGAATTTGTTTTGGTATTATACTACATGGGGGCATCTGTGTGGGCATTATACTGCATGGTGGCATCTGTGCGGCCATTATATTTTATGTGGGCATCTGTGTTGGCTTTGTACTGTATGGGGACATCAATGGGGGCATTCAGGGGCGGACATACCATGGTGCAACATGTGCAGTGGCACAGAGGCCCAGTAGGTAAGGGGCCCACTGTCACCTTAAAGCAGCCTCCTTCTGTAAATTAGATTGCATGTAAATGCCTGAGGTAATACATTTTATGACTAACAACTACTGAAGGATTGTTAGAGCGACATAAGGTGGTGATCTATGATAAGATATTTGAAAACAAGGGGCCCATATACTGTTCTTGCACAGGGGCCCGAGCTGTTTGTGTCTGCTACTGGGGGCATTATACTGTATGGTGGCAGCTATGGGGGCATTATAATGTATGGTGGCAGCTAGAGGGAATTATACTGTGTGGGAGGCACGATGGGAGAGTGATACTATGTGGGCTGGACCGGGTGTGTATGGGCAGGGATTGGCTGGGATTAGAGGCGTAGCTTAAAAGGGAAAAAAATTGTTGTCTTTGAAATACTTGAAAGTATGCCCCTATAGCTTCCCCATACAGTATAATGCCCCCATAGCTGCCTCATACAGTATAATGCCCCTTTAACTGCCACCATACAGTATAATGCCCCCTTAGCTGCCCCATACAGTATAATAATGCCCCATAGCTGCCTCCAAACAGTAAAATATAGTGCCTACCCCCCATAGATAGCGCTAAATAATGTGGTTATTTAGTTATACGTGTCGTTATGGACATAGTGATACCAATTATGTATCTTTCATTTATACTAATTTTGTATTGAACTGCTTAACTTCTATTGCTAGTCCTGCTAGGGGACTTGACCATGTGATCACATTCGCTTACATAATACACTGCAATACTTCTGTAAGGTCTAATAGGTGTACAAAGATGTCAGACCGGCCATTGATAGGTCCCCAGCTGCCTTAGCAACCCTACTGCATCCCGCGATCGCTGATGGATGACAGAGGGCGCCCCTTCCATCTGTCTAACTGCCTAGATGCTGTCACAGTGGCACTCAAGGGGTAAAATGGCCGGGATCAGTGCTATCTTTGATCCCGGCCATTAGAGTAAGGTGTCAGCTGTATAATACAGCCGGCACCTGCAAATGATGAAATGGGAACAGATCTTGTGCCTGCGCCATTACTGTGACATTACCATTACGTCAGTTTGTCGGAATGAACCGCTTACCATAATGTAATAGTACGTCAGATGTCGGGAAGGGGTAAAAGGAGATGTCCAGAAGTAGAAAAAAGGGTCTCTTTTTTTTTCCTAATACAACGCCGCTCACATGCTGCGTGTAATATTGCAGCTCATCCTCATCCAAGCGAATGTTACAATACCAGACACAGCCTATGGTCAAGAGTGGCGCTGTCTCATTGTAAATATTCATTATGGAGCCTCTCAGGGAGCTTTGCTGGTAGTACATATTCATAATCATACACCCCCCCCCCCCCCCCCACACAAACACACAGAGGGTCAGACTGGCCCATCAGAGAACCATAGGATCCTCCAGTAGGCCCAGGTTATAACACAATAATGGGCCTTAAAGGTCCAGCAGAAGACAACCCCATTTGGAGCTCTTTGGAGCCAATCACTTGCCACTAGGGTCTGTTTCTTATGGGATGATTCACAAATATCCTATTAGACCTGATTGATGATATGTCCAGCAGAGACCGCACTGCCGCCAAAAAAGAGCATAAGGGGAGGCCCCCATGACAGGATTAGGAGGGAGTAAGGGATAATGCATTAGAGATGGGGGTCATAGAGCGGGTGAGGGGGAGGTTGTTTTGCCGTTAGACAGGGAGGAGTATGTGGGTGGGACGTTATATCACTTGCCTTCTTCCCGCTTTTCTCAGTCTGAGGGAAGCGGAGAGAAGAGCAAGAGAAAAAACAGATATGCAGTAAAAGTTCCCGCCCTCCCGCCCCTTTTTTTATTTTTAATTAAAATTTTTGCTCAGGGTTCTGTCGCTAGTGCTCTTGGAGTGTGTTGTTAGCGTGATTGGTGGTTGCGTGTTTGGTGTCATGGCAGCTGGCCGGGGGAGTCCTTGAGGTTGGTCAGTACAAACTGGTGGGGGGGGTCGCATCGGGGGTATGCGTCCTCCAAAAAGGAATAATGGTGGAAGACTTTTTAGGGTGTTATCCCTTTGAAGTGGGTTTTGGTTGGAGCCATCTGCAGAGGCGGGCGGTGCCTCCGAGCCTGGTTACGGCTGGAGGTAATAAATGTGGTGGTTTTCAGATGGCTATCTCAAAAAGAATAGCTTCAAGGCTTTCTCCTGTCTTTAGTTTATGTGAATTTGTTATTTACATCTGTTATTTATTGTTGATGTAATTATTCATGTTCACAAACATACTGACCCAGGTAGGGTCAGGTGAAATATTGGAGGAAATTCTACTGTGGAGAATTCTCGAGGTTTTATAAAATGTTTGGATAAATTTACCTTTTTCAGGCTATTTTATAAATAAACGGCTGCTGTGGCCATTAAAATCCAACCTTGTTTCCTGTATGATTTTCTGGGAATTAAAGGGGGGTCTTTGGTAAGCAGGTAAGTGTTAGGGTATGTTCACACGATGAGAGGCTTTTACGGCTGAAATGACAGACTGTTTTCAGGAGAAAACAGCTGCCTCGTTTCAGCTGTAATTGCTCCTCCTCGCATTTTGCGAGGCTTGTCTGACAGCCGTAAATTTTGAGCTGTGCTTCATTGAGTTCAATGAAGTACGGCTCAAATTACGTCTGAAAGAAGTGCCCTGCACTTCTTTTGACGAGGCAGTAATTTACGCGTCGTCGTTTGACAGCTGTCAAACGACGACGCGTAAATGACAGGTCGTCTGCACAGTACGTCGGCAAACCCATTCTAATGAATTGGCAGATGTTTGCCGACGTATTGTAGCCCTATTTTCAGACGTAAAACGAGGCATAATACGCCTCGTTTACGTCTGAAAATAGGTCGTGTGAACCCAGCCTTACAATTCAACACACGACTCTACTTAACCAGGTCATGTGTGCACAATGGTAACAACAAGGACTATGATGAAATAAAAAGCAGACATGTTGTATATAGATGGAGGGGGACCTCAGAATCATCTCCTCTGGTGGGCCCAAGCAACCCCAGTTCGATGCGGCCCACCCCCCAGCACCTGGCACCCCCCACCATGGCAGCCAGGACCCAACATTTGACTGTAGTAATCTGGGTTTTATTATTTTGTTTTATTAGGTTTTGTTTTTGTATAATTGTGAGACTGCAGGACAGCAAGGGGGGCTAATAGAGTTTTTCTTTAAAGGAAAATAATTTTCGAGCTTGTCAGGGAGCTCATCGTGGTTGTTAACTCTCACTGTATCTTTATACTTCATGGACAAGTACAAAAGTTGAATGTTTCATGATACAGCTGCAATTGTTCTCAAATTATAGAGCAGAAGTCATTAACGTGATCAGTCCTTTCATCTCTCAGCTTTGATGGGAATCATAACAATTACTGACAATTACTGAGAAGTCAATAAAGTCATTCATTTATTGGGATTATAACATCCATAATTAAGATGAGAGCGGAGGTGTAACGTGTAGCTTCTGGGCCCCAATATTTACCCTTCCCCCAAAAAAATGCAATTGCAAACATAGCCTTTAAGGGGTTGTTTTGAATAATCTCGATTTGTTAGAAAGGTCTCCTAAAAATAAGCTGGGATCCCCAGCTATCAGCCAGGGAACCTGACAGCAAGTGTTCAATTCCCCTACAGTGCCTCCACAGGGGAAATGAAGCATTACACGGTGCCTATTAAATATCACTGTTGTCACGAAGCGGGGTGTGGAGCCACTGGGCCGTACCGCGTAGCGGGATGGAAGCTGGCCAAACAGGTAAGGTACAGAGTTCAATAGTTCAGTGACGATACATGAGGCAACGTAGACAGTAGCGAGGCAGGCACGTCCAGGACCAGGCGGCGGGAAGACGTCAGGTGAGGCGTAGCAAAACTAGCATAGACTGCAGCACAGCACGGCACTAGAACGGGATACAGGAACAAGGTACACTGGGAAACTGGAAGACACTGGGAGACCATTAGCACGACAAACTATGGGTAACAAACAACGCTCTGGCAAAGAGCAAGAGGGCAGAGCCCTTTTTATAGCCCAGGGCATCCTGGGCTGAATTGCAGACTTCCTACAAAATGAGCGCACTGGCCCTTTAAGACCGTGCGCGCCCTCCGGAGACAGTCTCGATATCCGGAAGTGAGTGCCGACACCTCACAGGAAGACGACGCTGCACACAGGTAAGATGTCCATGGCCGTCGAGAACGACGTGCCGTGGCCATAGACGTTACAACTGTAATGCAAAGACATGCTAGGTCCTCCAGAGAGGGATGCTCTTTGCTACCACTTTTCCCTCTAGCTAATTGATGGCAATCCCAAATGAGGACCCCCCTCTATTAACTCACAATTCCCCTATAGGATAATTCGAAATGACTTCTCTAAACCAAACATCCCATTTAAAGGTATATGTGTGTTGATTAGTGTGACTAAATTACTGGACACCAGTCACAGGTCTAACCTTTTTTTTTTCTTGTTTTTAGTCAACCCACCCAATGAATCTCCTTGTTATATTGTCACTAGAGTTAGAAGCTGGTCTGTACCACCCTTACTGCCACATAGGGTTGCCACAAGGTTGGCAAAGAACCGGCCCACGGGTTGTTTACATTGAGAGGCCAGTTTGCAGCCAGAGGACTAACTTGCAGTAGCAAGTGCAGTTAAGTGGCAAAATACTGGTCTAAAGTGTCTTAAAGGCTATGTACACCTTTGAAAACATTTATTTATTTATTTTATAAAAATGTCTATCAGTGTGATTGGTGCAACATTCTAAATACTTTTTATTAAAAATTATTTTTACTTTTTGAGATACAGATGCTGTGTTTTCTGTATCCAGAGCAGCTGTATCTTGCTCTGTGAGCTGAATCTGTCAGGTCAGCGGCACTGACGGGCTCAGTGACATCGGGTCCTGCATGTCTCTGACACACAAGATTCACCTTTTATCGATCCCATCTAAGTTATGTACGACTCACTCACCACTCTCAACACCCCCCACCACCAACACCGCCGCTGCCTCCAGGGCCTGTTTTAGACAAAGTGTGGCCCTGGGCAAAGTTAAAAGTGGGCAGGGCCGGCGTCAGCACCCAGCAAACCCGGGCAAGTGCCGGGACCCACTCTACTTGCGGGGGCCCACTCGGCCGCCGGGTGCTGACGCTGCCGTCGTTAAGGCATCACTGTCCATATATGGACAGTGATGTAAGCAGAGCGCTAGCGGCTCTGCTCCGGGACTCCGTCTCTGGGAAAGCCCCTGACATCGCTGTCCATATACGACAGTGAATATGGACAGCGATGCCAGGACCAGAGTAGTGTCCCAGTTTGACCGCGCTGGTCCCGCTTCCAATTGAGCCTGTGTCCGCAGAACGCAGACTCAGTTGGGTTGAAT
The DNA here is from genome assembly GCF_050947455.1 of Rhinoderma darwinii. Classification (NCBI taxonomy): domain Eukaryota; kingdom Metazoa; phylum Chordata; class Amphibia; order Anura; family Rhinodermatidae; genus Rhinoderma; species Rhinoderma darwinii. The sequence continues at coordinate 30,572,934 of NC_134687.1, read as the reverse complement.
GCTGGAATCCCCCACACAGTATAATGCTCTCCATAGTTGCCCCCACATAATATAATGCCTCGCATAGCTGGCCCACACAGTATAATGCCTCCCATAGCTGCTCCCACAGTATAATGCCCCCATAGCTGTCCCCACAGTTTAATGCCACCCATACAGTATAATGCCCCCATAGCTGCCCCACACAGAATAATGCTCCCATAGTTGTCCCCACAATAAAATGCCCCCATACAGTATAATGCCCCCATAGCTTTCCCCACAGAATAATAGCCCCATAGCTGTCCCGACAGTATAATGCCATCCATAGCTGTCCCACAGTATAATGCCCCCATACAGTATAATGCCCCCATAGCTGTCCCCACAGTATAATGCCCCCATAGCTGTCCCCACAGTATAATGCACCCGTACAGTATAATTTCCCCCATAGCTGTCCCCATAGTATAATGCCCTATAGCTGCCCCCACAGTATAATGCCCCCATACAGTATAATGCCACCCCATATGGTAAAATGCTCCTATAGAAGCCACCATATCAGATACCCTTCCCTACCCAGTATAAAGGCCCATAGTGCCTAATAAAAAAATAATAACATAATTACTTACCTATCCGACGGGTGGAGGTTCCTTCTCTTCCAGTCTGTGCTGTGGGTGACTCGGCGCAGACAGGCGATGACGTCACTACATCGCGCCTGCCTACTCCGAGCCACTGATTGCAGAGTGAATGTTGGAGCACAGACCTATCAGCTTCTTGCTCCAGCATTCAAGAAGCGGGACAGGAGCGGTGAGATTTAGGGGCCCGGTCACATTTGCGACCGTTGCGACACCTAGAGCTACGCCACTGGTCTCCCCTCTCACACAAAAAATGATCTATATACATATTCAGTTATTAAATCATACCACTATACCAGATTAAATATTACCTGCATAATGTTACTGAACAAAACTCACTATCATAAGACAATATTACCAATAATAACACAATATAAGGTCCAAATAATACCGCCACAACATAACCACATAGTGACTGAATAATACCCCCATACTGTTACTGAATAATACTGCCACACTATAATCACATAGTGACTGAATAATATCCTAATACTGTTACTGAATAATACCTCTACACCATAACCATATAGTAACTGAATAAGACCCCATACTGTTACTGAATAATACCGCCACACCATGACCACATAGTGACTGAATAATATCCCTATACTGTTACTGAATAATACCTCCACACCATAACCATATAGTGACTGAATAATACCACCATGCTGTTACTGAATAATACCGCCACACCATAACCACATAGTGACTGAATAATACTGTTACTGAATAACACCTCTACACCATAACCATATAGTAACTGAATAAGACCCCATACTGTTACTGAATAATACCGCCACACCATAACCACATAGTGACTGAATAATATTCCTATACTGTTACTGAATAATACCTCCACACCATAACCATATAGTGACTGAATAATACCCCCATACAGTTACTGAATAATACCGCCACACCATAATCACATAGTGACGGAATAATACCCCCATAATGTTACTGAATAATACCGCCACATCATAACCACATATTACCACCACATAGTGACTGAATAATACCCCATACTGTTACTGAATAATACCGCCACACCATTAGGGTATATTCACACGGCAACGCCAATTACCTCTGAAATTACAGAGCTGTTTTCAGGCGAAAACAGCTCCTGAATTTCAGACGTTTATGCACGAGCAAGCGTTTTTCACGGCGTCCATTACAGACGTAATTGGAGCTGTTTTTCAATGGAGTCAATGAAAAACTGCTCCAATTACGTCCCAAGAAGTGACATGCACTTCTTTGAGGCGGCTGTCTTTTTACGCGCCGTCTTTTGACCGCGGTGCGTAAAAAAGAAGCCCGTCTACACAGAACACCGTAAGACCCATTGAATTCAATGGGCAGATGTTTGCAGACGGTTTGGAGCCGTTTTTTCGGCCGTAATTCCAGGCGTAAAACACCTGAATTACGTCCGTAAATAGGGCGTGTGAACATACCCTTACCACATAGTGACTGAATAATACCCCCATGCTGTTACTGATTAAAAACCACTATACAAAGACCAATATTCCCAACATGTAGTGACCATATAGTGGTAGATGCCAGTTATACACATGAGCTCTGCAGACGATATAAGTGATTATAGCACATATATATCCAGTGACTCACAGGTGATGTTTTCTCTGATTAGAGTCGTTCACTTTCCCTTTCTTTCTCCATCCGGCCCAGAACACTGTGATGAGTGGTGACTGGAATAAATCGTCTCTGCAGAATTTGACATAGAGACATGTTGGTTTCTCACTTTTCTAGCACCCTCCCCAGCTATACCACACCCTCTAAACAAACTCGTAATCCGCAGTGCCCCAGATGACAATAATGACCCCTTAGTGCTCAACACAATAAAAATGCTCCATTAGTAACTGTGCCCCCACACTGTAATAATGCCCTGTTTGTGCACCCTGTAGAAAGTGCCCCACTCAGCGACCTGTAGATAGCGCCACACACACAGCCCCCTGTAGATAGTGCCGCACACAACCCCTGTAGATAGCGCCACACACACAGCCCCCTGTAGATAGTGCCACTCACCCCCTCTTGTAGATAGGGCTCCACAGACCCCCTGTAGATAGTGCCACACAGCCCCCCCCCCTTGTACTTAGTGCCACACAGCCCCCCTTTTACTTAGTGCCACACAGTCCCCCCTTGTACTTAGTGCCAGACATGTTGATTTCTTGCTTTTCTAGCACCCTTCCAACCTATACCCCACACCCTGAAGAAACTCGTAATCCACAGTGCCCCAGACAGTAATAATGATCCCTTAGTGCTCGACACCATAAAAGTGCCCCATCAATAACTGTGCCCCCACACAGTAATAATGCCCCCTTTAGATAGCGCCACACACAGCCCCCTGTAGATAGTGCCACACATCCCCTCTTGTAGATAGTGCCACACAGCCCCCCTTGTAGATAGTGCCACACAGCCCCCCTTGTAGATAGTGCCACACAGCCTCCCCTGGTACTTAGTGCCACACAACCCCCCTTGTATTTAGTGCCACACAGCCCCCCTGTACTTAGTGCACACAACCCCCCTTGTACTTAGTGCCACACAGCCCCATTGTACTTAGTGCCACACAGCCCCCCTGTACTTAATGCTCCACAGCCCCCCTTGTACTTAGTGCCACACAGCCCCCTCTTGTAGATAGTGCTACACATCCCCCACTTGTAGATAGTGCCACACAGCCCCCAGAGCAGAGAGCAGTAGCCTACCGCTACCGCTCTGCCTGACGTGAGTCACATTTAGGAGCAGGTAACCCGGAAGCGGGCTGAATGAGGTCGGTGCCGGCCCAGAAGTGGACCAGTCCAGTCACCTGACCTGAATCAGGTCAGATGACTGGATTGGTCCACTCCCGGTATCGACCTCACTCATTCACTTGGCCGCGGCCTGCATATTTTCAAGTCAAGTGGAATCTGAAAATATGCCCACAGCCTACTCTTCCCTTTTCACTGCGCATTTACATTTTGGCACATGCGCAGTGCAACGTTCTGAGAGAATGAGAATAAATCCCGGATGGTGCATTTTTATGCCCGATACTACGGACGGAAGAAAAAAACCACCCTTTTTTGCGGACTGTCTGTAGATTTACGGGCGGTTGGCAACCCTGCTTCTCTGTTGGCTACAGACTCTACTGTAAGGCTGGGTTCACACGAGCACATTAACGTCCGTAATGGACGGACGTATTTCGGGCGGAAGTCCCGGACCGAACTCAGTGCAGGGAGCCGGGCTCCTAGCATCATAGTTATGTACGATGCTAGGAGTCCCTGCCTCTCTGCAGGACAACTGTCCCGTACTGTAATCATGTTTTCAGTACGGGACAGTAGTTCCACGGAGAGGCAGGGACTCCTAGCGTCGTACATAACTATGATGCTAGGAGCCCGGCTCCCTGCACTGAGTTCGGTCCGGGACTCCCGCCCGAAATACGTCCGTCCATTACGGACGTTAATGTGCTCGTGTGAACCCAGCCTAAGGATGGACTGCAACTAAATGGGAAGGGTGCAGCTGTGCTCGGGGAGAAGATGGCTAGATGGCTGGAGGAGTGTTTGCACTAAGGATCGGGGAAGGACAATTTCTCTATAGGGGGGGAAGATAGTGTAGATAGTGACCTATAGTGAGTGTACATGTATTGGAGGAGAGGATGTGATGCTGCAGGGGCTATTGGAACCTTCTCAAAAAAGTCAGTCTATGGACCATCTGACTGTCCATATGGGATCTCTAGGTTTCCATGACCCTCAGCGCAGTAAGTTTTACGTCTCTTGTAGGTAAAATATTTGTAGGTTTTGTAAGAGATGCTACTCCTCCATGAAAATAACCTTAAAGTGTAGCTAAAAGTTTGGCAAACTTCTGACATGTCATAGTGACATGTCAGAAGTTTGAATTAGTGGGGGTCCGAGCAATGAGTGTGAGCGCTCAGCCGTTTTGTGTCTTTTCGGCTTTTTCCGGAAATAAATGTATCTGTGTATGGACTCAATAGAAAGTCTATGAGCCCGTACTCCGATACATCGGCTTTCCGGAAAAAGCCGAACAGACATGAAGCGGCTGAGCGCTTCAGCTGCTTCGTTATAGCGTATGGTGGGGGTCTCAGTGCTCGGAACCCCAATAATCCAAACTTCTGACATGTCACTATGACATGTCAGAAGTTTGTCAAAAGTTTAGCTACACTTTAAAACAGCAACAGCATGGATTTATGAGGGATCGGTCCCGCCAAACTAACTTGATCAGCTTTTATATGGAGGAAAGTTTTAGACTGAACCTGGGTAAGGCGGCGGAAGAAGGTTTTACCATTATCACAGATGGGGATTCTTTACTGTAAGAGCAGTGACACTATGGAACCCGCTGATTTGCAGAAAATCTCTGCAAAAAAAGCCACTGAATCGGCAAGTGTAAATAAACCCTGAACCTGGCCGGCATTTATTGGAGGAAATGGTGGTAATTCGACTACCACATTATATAACATCATTCACAAATGGTCTTATTGTAATGGTAACTCTAAGGCCCTACGCACACGACCGTTGTTTTTATCCGTAATTACGGATAATCTGCAGACTCATTCATTTCTATGGGCCACGGACACCTCTCCGTATATTTACGGATGACTACGGATACATATTTGCGGACAGTGAACACTTCAGTCGTGTGCATGAGGCCTTAAGGTTAATTTTGGTAATTGTGGCAAAACCATGCCATTTTTGGTTTTGCGGTTGTGCTGAGATTACGAAAATGGCAGCAAAAACGGCAAACAAAACTTGACTAATGTTAGCGTGAGAACACATAGTGGCGGATTAGGAATTCATACTTAACCTGTATCCTTAGCAGTCGGGGGTGTTTATCAGGGTAAGGCCTCATTTACACGAGCGTAATATACGCGCGTGCGACGCGCGTGCTTTTCACGCGTGTCGTACGCACCTATATTACTCTATGGGGCAGTTTAGACGATGCGTGATTTTTGCGCAGCTTGAGTGCGTTGCGTAAAACTCACGACATGTTCTATAATCGTGCGTTTTTCACGCAACACGCACCCATTGAAGTCAATGGGTGCGTGAAAACAACGCATGACACACAGACGCTCCTGCGTTGCATGCGCGAAAATCACGCAAGAGCTGTTATGTCCATGCAAAATAGTCTATAAAGCTAGAAAAAGCAAACCCAAACCAGGAAGTGCCTGCATTTCCAGTGCGAGGGGGCAAGCCTAGCCAGTGCCTGGAGACTCTGTCAAGGTTGCTTTCAGCGTGTCATCTATTCTACTGCCATGCCGCGCGGGATGGATGTCGAGCGCCTCATCCTGTTTGTCCAGGACCATCCGGCAATATGGGACACCCGATCAGAGGAGTACCACAACAGGACGGTAAAGGAGGACGCATGGGAGTTGGTCGCTCAGAACCTGTTTGAGCAAGAGTGGGAGAGTGGCCGAACCCGGGACCGCAGTCGCTTGGGTGAGTACCACGCTTTTTCTGTCAATGCCTGTCATCCCTATAGAAGACCTGGGGCCCTGTATGTGTAGTCCGCTCATTAGCACGAGAAACTTAGGTGGAGCAGGTGCATCCCCGTGTCCCACGTCCTTGGCACTGCAGGGCCCTTCATTTAGAAGTGAGAGGTGATAGTTCTGATGGCGTGTTATGTTTTTGTTACATCCAACAGTCCAAGATATCAAGACACGGTGGCGGAGCTGCCGTGATCAATTTAGGCGAGAGATGGGTGACAAGGGTCGCAGCGGAGATGGGGCATCTCGCAAACGGCCATACATTTACACCAAGCAGCTCATGTTCTTGAAGGACGTCATGGATATGCGCACGTAAGAGTTTATGCCTTTGCATGTGTCTAATGTGTGTTTGGCAATGTCCTGTCTGCCAACGTGTTGGAGTGGGCAATGTTCTAGATTGTATTCTTACGTTTTTTTCTCCTTGTAGAACCACCGACAATTTGGAGGACACCGCAGAGGAGACTGACGTGGGGGAGTCTCTGCGCGAACCTCCTGCTCCGACTGTCCTGCCGCCCAGCCCCGAGCCGACACCCCAGGAGCCCGCACCTGGCCAGTCTGCAAGGCCCGTTGCCTCGCCAGCACAGGAGCGCCCTGTGCGTGCGCGCAGTCGGCGTGTTCGTGCACCACAGCCCTCCACAGCTGCCCAGGTCGATACTCGGGTCCTCGACTATCTTAGGCGAGCCGCAGAAGAGGACGGGAATGATGCCTTCGGCCGCAGCATAGTCCCCCTCCTACGCCTGGTGCCCATGAACCGTATGGGCCGTCTGCAGGCGTCGATAGTCACATTGATCGACGCTTGCAGACCGCCCCACAATCCAAACATCTGTTTCACGGCGATAGAGCAATGGCGCAGTGCATACATGCCGCCATCCACGCCCCAGGTGCCTGCCCAATTCCACCCTGTCCCCCAGATGGGCCGGCCGCATCCGTACATGCGCCCTATGGCTCCCCACTTCGCAGGGCCAACTTTCCACCCACAACATCAGCACCACTATGCTGGCGAGGAACAACCTACCCAGCTCCAGGTCCAGCATAGTGGTGCTGAAATGCAGGCGTATGCCTCCCCAGGACAACAATATCAACACCTCTGAGTGTGTTGGTGCCAATATATTTGGACGCCACAGTTGTGTGTGGTGCAGGCCTGGCCACGTTTGTTGTGGGCTCATGGTTTTGATTTTGATTACTTTACACCATGTTGGTGTCTATGCTTTGCTACTAAACGTTTGTGTTTGGTCCTAAGCCATAAATAAACTGTTTCATGGTTCATGGTTTGAATTCGTGTTGTTATTCATTTAGACCACACAACACAAGGTTTGCAACACATTTCCTTTGCCTACACTCTCACACACTTCTGGCCTTTTGGGCCAATGCATGCCCACGTGATATGAGGTTTTAGTTAATCTCTCGGGGTTTGACATGGCTTGCAAGCGATGGCAACGTTTAGGTCCTGCCATGGGCCCCGAAGAAAACTAAGTACACTTGCAATTGGACTTTCCTAACTGTAGTCGGCACAACACGATATCTGGGGAAAGTAAGTCGGCAACTGTCTAAAGTCCTGGTCAAACCCCGAGAGATGTAAGCTCGCAACCCGCGTCAAGGGTCCTCATGTTTTGCGAGTCCCTAACCCAACACCAACCCCAAAAAACACAAAATTACAAAATGGTCACATGTGACGTGGGAAGGTAAGCCGCCAAACAACATACACCCCTTCAAAGGTCATGAGCCTCCCACGGTGCTGGTCCAGATGGGCACTCAAAATATGCCGCCAAAGTATCACGAACTCTAAGGCCGGAGGAGACAGATCGGCCGAGAGGAATCACCGGGACATTGTCAGTGGTGTCTGCATGTGTTAGGATATAGTCAGCATCAAAGTTTGCATCATTAATGCGGCAGAAGTTATGCAGAACTACACCCGCTTGTATAACACGTGTGACATTCTGCATGGACAATTGCATTGTTGACAGAAAGACACGCCACCTGTTCGACATAATGCCAAAGGCACATTCCACACATCGCCGAGCTCGGCCCAGGCGGAGATTGAACATGCACCGACGGTCATCCAAGCCCCTTCTTGCAAAGGGACGCATGACTTGCCTTGTGAGTGCAAACCCCTCATCCGCCACGATTACATACGGGATTGGGGGCCCGCTGGAGCCCGGGAGGATGGAGGGTTCCGGCACCCCCAGTCGCCTATTCACGAGTCGCTTCCCCATTCTTGATGTACGGAATATGCGTGCATCTGCCGAGCTTCCATACGAGCCAATGTCAACAATAGTGAAACAATAATTAGTGTCCGCCAAGGCTAACAATACCATAGAAAAATACTGCTTGTAGTTATAGTATTGCGAGCCACTGCGTGGGGGCTTTCTCACACGAATGTGTTTGCCGTCTAGGGCACCAATGCAATTTGGAAATTCAGTAGCTCTAAGAAATCCCTCTGAAATACTTAGCCACTGTTCTGTCGTGGGCTGAGGCATGACCGTGGTCTTTAACCTCTGCCACAACACGACACAGGTGGATATGACAATTAAGGAAATGGTGGTGACTCCCAAAAGAAATTCAAAATGCAACGAATGATAACTATTGCCTGTGGCCAGAAATCTAGAAAAGAACGAGAAAGAAAAAGAAAGGCAGAACACATGTTAGTGGGGGGCTGGTGAAGAAGGCAGCGGCATGGACTAAGTTCTAGCAGCTTCACACATACCTCAAGGTCACAAGCAGCCGTTCCTCGGCCGAAATGCAGCGTCTCATGTTGGTATTCTGGTAGGTGAGACCAGAGCGAGTTTGCTCAAGCAGAAGGTCAAATGTGGCCACAGACATGCGGCAGAAGGCTCGAAATTTGTCGGGATGCCGGCGTAAGTCCTCATACAGGGTATGGAAATGGCCTTTTATTGTACGTTGGCCACAAGTGGATGAACCCAAATGCGACTTCTTCCAGGCGTGTGGTGCTGCAGCATGTGTCGGCGCTCGCCAAACCGACGTGAGATCATCCAGAGAAGAAGCACACGCGCCAGTGCTGGCGAAGCCATAATAGTTGGGTGTCAAAGCGATTCCAACGTGAAGGGAAAAACAAACACTGTGGTTTCTGCAGAGGCGGAAATAAGGTTCCAAACAGATTTCTACCAGCAAGCAGGGGTTGGGCCAGCTGGCCTATTTGTAGGCGGCCGTCCCACTAATCCCCTCTGCGTTTTTTACGCGCGATGCAAACGCTAGTCGTGCGCACGTTTAAAACGCACCAACGCTGCGTAAACGCAGTGCATACGCAGTACAAACGCGGCCAAAACGCAGCGTTTTTTGCGCACGCAAAACGCACACGCTCGTGTAAATCAGGCCTAAGGCAAATTTCATTTGGCCACCAGGCCCTCCCAGTGACCACTGCAAAACTAGGCAATTCTGCCATTCGGGAATCTGGGAAAGCTGGACGAAATCCCCTTTGGGAACCAAGATGGGGGCTATATTGATGGTCACTTTCTAGGGAAGAGATTCAACTAAGAAACTTGATAGAAGAGGATGACACAAGAATTTTCTATAAGGCTCCATGGTGACTTATCGCATATATGTAAGTAGTAAAGATGGTAAGCGATGGTCAATGTGTTTCAGCAATGTTTGCGATATTGCGGAGGCATGAGATCACATTGGAATACATTGTACGCGATATCGCAGTGTATTTTTCCTGTATAATCGGCGTGGAGCCCTGACGTGTATATTGGTGACGCACGCCATGAATAGTCAGATCTGTATTTGATGAAATATTCGGTTTGGGAGGGATCTGCCGGGTGAGGAGGATCCATTTCTGCGGCTGAGCTTGTTAGGAGCGGAGCACATGATCTCAGTCAGGTGGTGACTCACAACAGGAGAAGTTGCAGGGAGAGAAGGAGGAAGTTTTATCAGAGTTTCTAGTCAGTGGGAAAGTCTTGGTGATACATGAAGTGTTGTGTCCGGGCTGAGGACATGAAGACTACACTGCTAAGCCTCCGCTGGAGGGTCCCTGCTCTGTGCCTCCTATTAGGTGAGTGCTCGCCTCATCCCAAAGAATATGTCAGTTAGAGCAACTTTATTGTGCATAAGGATATGGACTTGTAGATGTAGCAGAGCTAAGGTGTGTAAAGGTTTTGCATTTTTTGTGTGTGCAGTGTGATAAATCTTTTAGTTGGCCGGTTCTACCTGCAGTCCCATGTAAAACCACGGGCAGCACATTGTGATAATTATCGTAGCAAGTAACACTCTCAGCTTTACTAGATTAGTCTATCGTTTTATGATTTGCTGGTTTATCTTTCCTTGACTCTGTGCGCACACGTAGGCCTCGTGCACACAACTGTAAGGGTTTTTACTGCCCGCAAATACGGATGCACATCCGAAACCGTGCCGCAATTGAGGGCCAGAATACGACGTGTTCTATATTTTGTAGATCATTTTTTACGGCCCGGACGCACATCTGTAAATATACACGGAAAGGTGTCTGTGGCTGTTAGAAATGAATAGGTCTGCAATTTTATTAGTAATTCCGGATAAAAGTTACGTTCGTGTGCATGGGGCCTTAGAATGTGTGTTGCGTTTTTGTTTTTATTAATAAACTCCTGTGTTTCCATGGGCGCTCCTCTACCAAAATGGAAAAAAAGCATGTTAAAAACGCACAGTGTGAACCCAGCCCTAGTATGGCTTTGTAGTCTGGACCGCCCCCTCACAGCTGTTAAGAGGCAATAATGGGGCATTGTAGACTGTAGTGCAGAAACCAGCTAGAAGGGGATATTTAATGATGACTACTCATGTATATATGTCACGTTGGGGTATATTTACATGAGTTGTTCACTTGTACAAGACGCGCGGCCGAAAAACGCATTGCAAAACTGTGGTGGTTTTTGATGCGCATGGTTGAAATCGATTCGTGTACCCATACCTGTAAGTCGACTACGCTATTGTTGCCGCGAAAGAAAATGGAAACTGAATTACCATTGGATTTCAATGGTAATACTTCAAACGGAAGCGAAATAGTTTCCGTTCCACTGACGGAAATGTTGAACAGAACCCGAGCGCTGATGTGAACAGGCCCTAGGGCATATGGACGTTCTAGAAGGGATGACTTGTTGGACTTGCCCTGTAATACGTGGTCAAGCCACCTGTTCATTTAAATGGCCAGCATTTAATACATTTCCCCTGGGGCAGTCACTGCAGGCAGATTATTTATAAATATCTCTGCTTGTTGTCAGTGAACAGAAATGTTCCTGTATACATTGATAGGATGAAAACATGTACAAATCTAATGCATCTCACACCTGAGGGCTGGCTACAATGTATCTTGTCTTTGTAAATTCTAAACCTATTAGCAGCACAAATGTATCATGTCCTGAGGGTTTGCTGCAATGTATCAGTATTGGTCAGACCACAAAGAATTGCCTGTTAGAACCTGCCTAGTTTATTATTGCTAATTCTTGTATTTGGGGATGTACCAGAGAAGTGGCCTCTGAAGGCGCAGAGTTCATTATACTGTACGTTTTTCTATGGAAACCACAGATCTCACATTGTGATATCAGGAATTGTACCTAATGACAAACCCGGCTCTGCTGTGCCTCACACATGATTTGTTGTCCTATATCTGCATATATAATAGGCTTTGATAGGTTAATGTTGCTCAGCACTTCCGTGTTCCTTTATGTAAAGAACTGAATGTAAATCACTTGATTCAGCTTAATAACCAAGGACGACGTCTTCCTCCTGCTATAATTGCCTTGTTCTGTTAATCTTCCACAGCGTGTGCAGCTGAATGTCAGCTCCCTACCACCATCGCCCCCTTAACATCCACGCCTGATGCCAACTGTACTTCAGTAGACACCACGGAGTGCGGCGCCTGCTCCCCGGGAACACATTCCAAAAATGGTGGGTAAAGACGTTACACTGGACAATACAGTAAAAATAATGGGACTGACTTATAAGGGACCATGAGGACCCAATTTTATGCTATTTCTTGTGGTCATTGTTGCCCCCTGCTGGGTAATTTTATCTTCAGCTGCCCGGAGGAGGGACGAATAGGGAGAGCTTAAGAGGGTGATAATAGTATCTGGAACCCCCCCCCCTACAAGCCATTCAGCGTTCTTTCTGCCGCTATTACTTAGCGAAGATGAATTTATTATCGGGATCAATGGGCTACAAGCAGACAGACTTGTGATATTTAAAAATGACCTGTCCTCTCTCCTGACGTCTGTTTTTAGTAAATAGTTCTCCACGATATAACAATTCTGAAGCATCTTTTCTTATATCTCTACGTTGTGCCGTTCCTCTGTTGTTCCTCCAAGAAATTTATAAATAAATTGACAACTGGGTGTTATTGGTTGGGGGAGGTGTGTCCCTACACACACTGACACTGTCCAATCAGCGCTGACAGAGTGAGACTGTGTAGGGACACACCCCTTTGATAAGCGCAATGCGAACACCCAGTTGTCAATTTATTCATACATTTCTAGGAGGAATAACAGAGGGATTGTACAACGCAGAGTTCGAAGAAAAGATGCTCCAGAATTGTTGTTTCATGTGGAATACAAGTATTTACTCAAACATACCTGTCAGGAGAGGGGACATGTTCTCTTTAACTTAATGGTTGTATGAAGGGAATTGTGGGATTTGGAGCGCTGTATAAGAAAAAATGCTCCGATCCCAATAAAGAAGTTTAGACCTATTTAGAGAGAGAGAGAGCGAGATAAGATGACGTTGCAAGACATACCATATGTGCAGTTGCACAGGGGCCCACAACCATCTTTAAGTACTGCTATCATTTAGTTTTATTCGAATTGGATCAAAATTCTGTTCCAACTTATTTTATAACATATCTTTATAGGGTCGGAGGTTTGTTTTTCGGAGACTGAGCACAGACTCTCCTGCTTCTCTTCATAAAGTCATAGACATAATATTTTGGCTGTATGTAGTCTCCACTAGGGGGAGCTTCGTTCATATCAACTTACACGGGAATCTAAGAGCTGTATAAATCTGTATGCAGTTAGCTCCCCCTAGTGGGAACCCTTTATCTGCATGTGCATCCTGTTACTTTCCCATACCTCCCAACCGTCCTGTTTTTCCACGCATATGTCCTGCAAAAAAAAAAAAGGTCCTAAAAGGGGTGTGGCTTATGCAAAGTGGGTGTATCTGTGACGTTTTTTGGGCATTCCCAGATGGAACTGCGGAGGTGCTTAAAAACGCCCCGCAAATGGGGACTTAAAATGTTGGCAGATATGCCTCCTAATTGTCCGTCTTTTGTAGGGACAGTTCCTGTCCCTATTTTCTCCTTCAATGTCGTTTTTTTTTTTTTTTTTTAAATGTTTCAATTTATATTGAAGGTTTTCAAGAAAGGATAAACTGTACATCAAACAATGCAATTAGCATCTGGGACAATCCCCATAAATTGAATCATGACAGACCAATATATTCCAAATATTTATATATATATATATATATATATATATATATATATATATATATATATATATATATATATATATGCCACATGTCAAAAAAGAAGGGAAGGAGAGGGGGAGGGGAGGTAAGAGAACGAGAATGTCTTCTAGGCAAAATGAACCTAAGAGATCGTCCCGAGGTATCTGAGCCATGGCTGCCATACTTGAAAGCAGAGCTCCTCCTTATCTGAGACCATACATTGTAACCGATCATTCACCATATTCCAATTCAGTTTAGTCTAAACCAGATGAAGAGGAATCGCTGGACTTTTCCAGGATGTGGCTATCGCAATTTTGGCTGCCAGGAAAAGAAAGGATACAAATTTATGAGAGGCCTTAGATAATCCAGGGACTGTCTCATTAACCCCTTAATGACCAGCCTAATTTGGACCTTAATGACCAAGCTATTTTTTACGTTTTTGAATCGTCGCATTCCAAGAGCTATAACCTTCTTATTTTTGCGTCGACATAGCTGTATAAGGTCTTGTTTTTTGCGGGACAAGTTGTATTTTTTAATAGCACCATTTTGAGGTACATATTATTTATTGATTAACTTTTTTTGGGGGGGGGGGGGGAATATAAAAAAATCAAATTTCGCCACTCTTTTTTGCGTCCTAAATCTACGCCGTTTACCGTGTGGTATAAATAACACAATAACTTTATTCAGCGGGTTGTTACGATTGCAACGATACCAAATTTGTATCGTTTTTGTATGTTTTACTACTTTTACACAGTAAACGCTTTTTTTTCTAAATGATTTGTTTTTGTGTCTCCATATTTGAAGAGCTGTAACGTTTTTTTTATTTTTTCGCCGATGCGGTTGTATGAGGGCTTTTTTTTTGCGGGACGACTTGTAGTTTTTATTGGTACCATTTTGGAGTTGATGCGACTTTTTGATCACTTTTTATTACATTTTTTTAAAGTCAGTATTCACAGAAAACAGCAATTTTTCCATAGTTTTTTTTTATTTATTTATTTTACGGCGTTCACCGTGCGGGTTAAATAATGTAATAGATTTATAGGGAAGAATGGTTGGATCCAGCGCTGGCAGAAGTAAAAGGAAACTTTTTCCAAGTTTTATTTGTTCTTAATTAAAAGAAGGTATTCATTAGCGTATATGGTATATCTTGCAATGATGGGTTTGACGGTAGGTAGCCTACGCGTTTCGGATGGTGTCTCCGTCCTTATTCATGGCTTAGAATGAGCTCATTCTAAGCCATGAATAAGGACGGAGACACCATCCGAAACGCGTAGGCTACCTACCGTCAAACCTATCATTGCAAGATATACAATATACGCTAATGAATACCTTCTTTTAATTAAGAACAAATAAAACTTGGAAAAAGTTTCCTTTTACTTCTGCCAGCGCTGGATCCAACCATTCTTCCCTACACAACAGCAAGTTTTTCCGTGTGCCACCACGAGGATCCGAGCGCCAGGATTACCATTCACAAAACACGCAACTTTCACAAGGTGAGCTGGAGAAATCCTCCCTATTTTTACTTGTTAATAGATTTATAGTCGGGGTCGTTACGGACGCGGCGATACCAAATATGTGTAACTTTTTAACTTTATTTTGTTTTTTTAATAGTAAAGCAGTTTGTAAGGGGAAAAGCTGGGTTTTTAATTTTTTTCACATTTTTTTTAAAATTAACTTTATTAAACTTTTTTTTTACTAGTCCCATTAGGGGACTATAATATGCGATTCTGCGATCGCATTTATAATACACTGCAATACTTTTGTATTGCAGTGTATTACTGCCTGTCCGTTTAAAACGGACAGGCATCTGCTAGGTCATGCCTGCGGCATGATCTAGCAGGCATTCACTCCAGGCAGCCTGGGGGCCTTTATTAGACCCCCCGGCTGCCATTAGAGACACAGACACTCGGCGATCGTATCGCCGGGTGTCGGTGGGAGAGAGAGGGAGCTCCCTCCCTCTCTCCAAAACCACTCAGATGCGGTGCTCGCTATTGAGCACCGCATCTGAGGGGTTAAACGTGTCGCTCCCAGCCCTCAGCTGCCTCTGGCAGCTGAGAGCAGGGAGATTTGACAGCTCCCTGCTCTGTAAACTTATTCCGATGCCGCAACGTAAAAAGTCTATGGCATCGGAATAAGGCCCGTTAGTGACCGACGTAGAAACACGATGGGCCGGTCACTAACGGGTTAAGTAACGCCTGTGATGGGGACAGTTTCAAGTTAATCTGAGTTATAGAATATAACCTATTAAAGATTTGTATCGCCAAAACCAGTGTACCCTTGGGCAACTCCATCATACATGCAGAGGGTCTCCCACACTTCCACATAGTCTGAAGCAAGAAGATGAGGCAGAAGGGAACATCTTGGCCAGTCTGGAGGGAACGAAGTACCATCGTAAAAATATAATTGACTTTAACCAGCGAAGCGTTAATGGAAATTTTCGCAGTACGTTCTGCCGTATCCTGCCATTCCCTCACAGTAAAGGATGTGTGTAAGTCCCTCTCCCGCATAGACATATATGACGGTCTGTCCGATGGAGAAACCAAAAATGAGTAAATATTAGACACGAGATGATGACCACTAGAATTATTCAAGCATAAATTCTCAAATACTGAAGTATTCTGCAGAACCGAAAGGTTTAAATGAGGACATAAAGTGGTGAATCTGGTAAAAGCAAAAAATCCCAGAGTCCGGCATGTGGTGGAAGGACTGATAAAAATGACAGGGATTTTACGCCTAATCTACCAAAGAAGTGTCCGATTCGGTATAGATTTTTATCCAGCTGCCAATGGAACGCTGACGGTTGCATTCCAGGAGTGAAAAATAGGATTAGCAAAAAATGTGGCTGCGGGTTGTGCACGGAACAGAGCCGGAACCTGTGAACCTATTCCACAGCGCCAAGGAAGGAGAGGAGCGGGCATAACACGGGTGGTATGTGCTTGGGCTACAGGCATAACAACTGGTCTACAGGAACATAAGGAGTAGCTGCCTGTTCTATAGAAATCCAACGTGTTTGGTTACTTATACTGTGGAGTGAGACTAAGTGTGTCAGACGAGCAGCATAGTATTTAGTGAGGTTCAGTAAACCCAAACCCCCTGATACTTTAGGAGCATAGAGAGTACTTTGTGGGACTCTACATCGTTTAGGACCCCAAATAAAGGACAATATAAGCCTTTGAAGGCCTTTTAAATAGGGGGCAGGGACATCTATTGGTTAAGTACAGAAGAAGTATAAGATTCTGGGAAGAACCGTCATTTTATCAGCTGCTATGCTGCCGAACCCGGAAAGAGGCATAGAAGCCCAGTGCAACAGATCTGTTTTCAGTTTTTGTTTTAGAGGGAGGAAATTTGTGCGAAAAAGGGTGGAATAGCAAGGAGTGAGGTGAACCCCCAGGTAAGGAGATTTTATCTTCCCTCCATCTCGGCTCAAAGTTCAATTGTATCAACTTGGCCATGGAATGTGGAATGCTGATGTTCAAGACCTCAGACTTGTCATGGTTAACATTCAATCCTGAGATTTGGGAAAATTGGTCTAAGACGTGATAGAGATTCGGGATGGACGTAAGGGGGGACGACAATACCAATAAGATGTGGTCCGCATGTGTCTAACCCCCTAACCTAGACCCCCTTTATGTCTTTATTCATCCTGATCAGATGGGCCAGGGGCTCAATTGCCAAGACAAAAAGGATAGGGGAGAGAGGGCACCCCTGTCTCGTCCCCCGGGCTATGGATATACTGTCTGAGAAAAATCCCTTAGTCATCACCTGGGCAGATGGAGTAGAGTATAGACTTCTCAAAAGGGTAATACATTTAATCGCCAAACCCCAACGCCTTAAAACAAAAAATAAGTAGTCCCAGGTCAAGGAATCGAAAGCTTTATGCAGGTCAAGCGACAGGCACGGTGCTCTGGTTTTCCGCGATCCATCCCAATGTAAACGAACAAGGGATATAAGATCAATGATTCTTCTAGTCTGATCAGCCGCTTGTCTGTTCGGTACAAAACCCACCTGATCCGGGTGAATGTATTGTTCTAGAAAGGCATTGAGTCTCGTGGCCAAGATTTTAGTGAGAATCTTCTTCTGATTTATTTTTCTATTTTTTTCTTTTTCTTTTTCTTCTATGATAAAAATATTTACATTATAGGGAGCCCCTGAGGTCTGGACCGCTATATGGTAGTATTATGGAGCTATTATTTAGATATTGTATGGTAGTATCATTTGGGCACTAAAAATAAATATTGTCTACATTTTATAGCAGTATTGTTTGTCAATGTATGACTCTTTTTTTTTTTTTTTTTAAATTTAAAAAAAGTGGCGTCCCGACTTTACTTGTTGCCAGGGGCCCCTTTTAATCCTGTCCATACTAGACCCCAACTTATATATTATTAGAGTGAGGGTCCTCGTCTTTCCTTTGACTCCAGGAAACTGAAATATGGGAGTTGTTTGGTGACGTTGTCACGTGTTAGCGATGCTGTTGCTCTGCCTGTAAGATATACCGTAATTCTCATTGATTTCCTGAGCTGCAATACCACACACAACCCGTGGACTTTTTAGAAAAAAATAGCCATGGTTTTGAAAAATTTCAAAAACCCCTTTAAGCTGCCCCTACGAAAGCACTGAGGTTCATAGAAAAAGAATTGTCATGAGGACACGGTAACGAAAAAGTTGCTAGTATTAGTTCTTAAAGGGGTATGCTCAAGATTAAAACTTCTCACCTAACCAGAGGATACCACCACTGATCAGGAGAACAATGGTCGGACATGTGCGCTGTCACTCCATATAAAATCTATGGGACTGCCGATGATATCCGAGGACTATCTCCGGCAGTCCCATAGAGGTGAACGTAGCTGTAGTGAGCATGCTCGACCACTAAGCCATTTAAAAGGGGGACACAGGGACCCCCATTCTCGTGATTGGTGGGGTCCCAGGAGTCAGACATCAGCACTTATCACCTGGCCAGTGGGTAGGTGAAAAATTAGAACATTTTTACTAGCTTTAAATATTTAAAGGGATATTCCAATTAATATGTGTGGCGTATCCACAGGACATACCATACCTGATAGGTGGGGGTCCCTCCTCTGGGACCTTCGTCTATTGGGAGAATGGGGATCCAGTTACCCCGGTTCGCTGCTTTCTGCCAGCCGCATTCTCTGTGTACTTCATAGGAGTGGTGGCCGAGCTTGTGAATGGCTCTCTCCATTGAAGTCTATGGGAGTTCTAGAAAGAGCTGAGCCGCAAAGGAATAACTCCATTTAATTTCAAGTGTGACCCCCCCCCCCCCTTCCAGTCACTTCTATGGGGTTTGCGGCCAGTGTGAATTAAGGTAAGTCGATGTAGCTACTTGCCTGCAAACGCTGATGCTGCTGCAGAATCAACTGTAGCCTCTGGTGCCGATGTGTCCTCGCTCGTCCGACACGATGCAGGACCTGGGGCAGGAAGTGAGTGACGTCACAGCGTGATCTCTCGAGAACACGCTGTGTGTCTGCACTGCCAGAAGCTGGGCGTTCTGAAGAGAAGTGGATGATACTTCTATACACAACGCCCAGCTAGTAAAAGAAGTAAACACGCCCTGATGTAACGCACATAATACACGCCCAGTTGTACTTTAGAAAGCCTCATTTACATAAATATAAAAATGGTCATAACTTGGCCAAAAATGCTCCTTTAAAAAAAAAAAAAAAAACGTTACTCTTATCTACATTGCAGCGCCGATCTGCTGCAATAGGAGATAGGGGTTGCAAAATCTGGTGACAGAGCCTCTTTAAGTACGTTTTTTCTTTCCCCCACTCTGGGAGGCACACAGATTAATTACGATGTGACCGGCAGACACTGGGTCAGGGGGACACGTCCTGGATGCAAGGACTGCTTGGGCTTTGTAGGCCAAAAGATGGTGTCTGTGTACTTCAGGCCTAGTTCCCTTTTAATTTATGGTTGCTGGCTGCACGGCCCAACTGGCCTCCACATGAACCAACTCCCACCCACCCCTTAGTCTCGCACTACTTCTGGCCACTGCCGGTGCACCTCTCACTGACTGTCTTAAAGCCACATCTACTATTACGTCCCCTTCACCGCACAGCTATCTGTATAGTGTGGGCCCACACACCACCCCTGCTCGCTTTTTAAGACCTGAAGACACCCCAGGCCCAACGATGTAATACTGACTAGTATGGTCACACAACAACTTTGTTGACCAGAGCAATTGTCCCCTTCTCCTATGCAGCACATCTTCTCCCATCTTTGTCAGACAATGACCAGATTTACCAATGTACAAGTGCCACCGGTAGTGAAGGGAATAAGCGTACGACCGCACAATAACACAATGCAGTGGGACAATAGCAGGACAACATATATGTAGCAAATCTATGTATACTTCCCCCTCCTCATTTTGTGGATTCAGTCCCCAGATATCTCTGCTAAAGACATGGAAACTTTCCTTGCCAAAAACCATATTCTTCTCCATAGGGGGCAGTATTATGGCGGTCAATGCTGGTGTTCTATAAATTTCATACTTTAGTTTTCAGGTCAATAGCTTATTGGACTTTATTAGGAAAATTACCACTTTCATAAGCCTGAAATTCTGCTCAGAACAGTTGTCCCTTCCCCCCATGATGGTATGATGGGAGTGACATTAAAAATAAAAAGTACCTTCATGAAGATATTACTAAAGCTAACTCTATTTACCATATCTGAAACTGTTTTTGGATGGACATTATCATGTAAAGAGAAGTAACATTGATGAGCAAAACTGGCATTGGGGTACCACTCATTAGTTAGCCCACTGTCCCAATAAAGTATGAGATCCAGAAATAACCCCGTGCCGGATGGTGATCTGAGATGTTGGAAAATGGGTGTGTAATGTTATTATTACAGTAGATTAAATCTTTCCTACAGAAGTAAACATTTTAATGAGGACCGTCCTACTTCTATACTACCCCAATTATCCTGGCACAAGAGAGGGAGCCTAACACAGGTTCATATCACCCATGGTTAAGAGGGATTTACCGGACCCCCATTCTCCATAGGTCCCGTAGCCGCTGCTAGCATTTTCTATGGTACTTCCTCCCGGCCTTCGGTCTACAGTAGTTTGCTGACGTCGTGTACCCTATGACACCAGAAGAGATCTAGGCGCTGATGTAAAGCACCAAAGTTGTTGCTAAATATGGATCCTGTAGTGTATTGATGTTTAAGAAAGGGATTACTGGCATAAGGATTCTTACTTTTGCCACTGATCTTCATAGATAACCAATCTATGTACGTGTTCTGAAATTAAATGTCTTATTCTTAATCAAAATAATAGGGTTTTAAAAACAAAGTGCTCCCCCTCCCCTTAAACAAAGATACAGCCCTCTCTGCCTCTCTCACAGCGCAAGTCCTAGCACGATCTCAGCAAGATCTACATCCAGCCAATCGGCTACATGTAACCAAACACTTGTCTCTATAGCTTAGGAAATTCCTCATGGTCGTGTCGCTGGCAATCGTTTCTGTGATGAGAAGGGAAGTTACGATTTTAATTGACGTAAATAAATGGTATATAATGTGCACTAAAAGTTGATGCTCTCATCTTGGTGGACCGCTGATCATCCTCTGTATCTGTAACTTACATTTTATCTTTTCTGTTTACAACCCCTTGAAGCCAAGTTTAATTGATCTTCCTTGATATTTAACCCTTTCCATTGATAATTCTTTTGTATATAACCTAAAATGTTTCCTTTCTTCCAGACACAGAGTCGTGTTTCTGCTGTTTGAGTGGCTTCTGTGTAAATTTGTTAGATTGCATGCCTTGTACATCTGGGTTTTACCAGCCACAGGGTCGTCAGGTGACATGTCTGCCGTGTCCTCATGGGCTTTATACCAAGTAAGGGAGTTTTTATATTTCTCTATGTAGCGTGATGAATCATTTGTGTTTTATTTTAGCTCAAAATAATTAGGAGTTGACACTTCACAAAATGGGCTAAAACTGTTGACTTGTTTTGAATTTTGGCAATAAAATCGAGCCATTATTTTATTTTGTCTTTTTGAAAGTTTATGGGTACATACTGTAAGTGTTCATGATGTATGAAATATCTATCTTAAAGAACACCGGTCATCTCTCCTGACACGTCTGTTTTTGTAAATGCACATATTCCCCAGAAATTAACAATTCCGGAGCATCTTTTCTTAGAACAGTTTTTTTTGTACTTCTATAATTCCTCCTGGAAATGCACAAATAAACTGAAAGCTACCGGTCACTATTCCCCTTGTCAATTGTTATTACACACTCTCAATGTCTGATCAGTGCTGACTGGGTACTGCTGTGAAGGGGCACTCGCCAACGACAATGGAAATGGTAACACCGTGTTTGTTCATACATTTTCAGGAGGAATGGCACAATGCAGAGTTCTAGGAAAAGATGCTCCAGAATTATTTCACGGTGAATAAAAGTATTAACTAAAACAGACGTGTCAGAGGTAGAAGTCCTCTTTAGACGGGTTGTCTAACCATGAAAATGAAGGTGGCTCGGTGATCAGCTGTAATCACCAGGGGAAGTGGCAGCTGGATATACATTTCCCCTGCAGCGGCCACTACAGGGGACATGAATAGCCGCCATGCATTACTGCAAGTGAATAGGTCTCGTCCTCCAGAGTGGGAGCCGCTGATCCTTAGCAGATCTTTGCTCATGATCCTCACCCAACATAAGCCGAGGAGCACTATCTATGAAAAGGGTAACCTCTTGGTCGTTGGGACCTTGTATCTGAATGTATACGTATGTTTTTGAGGGATAATCCAGTTACCAGGTTTAGAATCTGTCATTACATTTGTCTATTTAGTATGTCCTGTTTGGACGTGGAAATCTTACCCCTGTACTTCTATTTTTTTTATCATATAGCACGACGGGAAGTGTAATATGCCAGTCGTGCCAGCCCGGGTATTTTACAAATAAGACTGCATCTGTGTCTTGTATGCCGTGTGAAAAAGGTAAGATCATACATATACATGACTACTTTGATGCCCAGTCCAAATGTATACATTAAAGCCTATGTTCACCTATTAAAACCATTCTACAGTTTTACATATAAATATAATCTATTTTAGAAGCTGAATATCTTCTTGCATCCCCTGCTGGTTCAGTCTTTGCACAGAGCTCATTGTTGTGATTTGTAGCCTTTAGACCAGGGACGTATTTATAGGGGAGGCAGCGTCAGAAGTCGCACCTGGACCTTGGTCATCAGTTTTATAAATGATACATGGGGGAGGGGGGGCACTATTACAAATTTTGCATAGGATTTATAAACCTGCAAACATGGGCATCAATAAATGTACTGCAGTTGTGTAACCCGATTCGAAATCCAGCCACTACAAAGAGGATTCTATTGATCATAGCTGTAGTTTTTATGAGGTTATTGGCTAGTGCTTTCTTAGATAGTCCACTTGCTTATCACCCCCCTGTAAGAAGCAAGCAGCGAACGTACGTTGGTGTGCGGCTATGTGTATTACGTCTTAGTCTTGCTACACTTTTATTAGTCTGTTTTGGTATTGGTTACTCTCTATATATATTTTTTGTGGCTGATGGATATTCATCTGGATGGTGCCCTACATTGTGTATTTTACCTGGCTAAAAATATATATATGATGTGTATGTAACACATGACCACTTTACATTTGCTTTTTTGTGAGTGTGTTTTCCACACTCAATAACGGCAATAACATTGATGCAATTACAAGTGGATGTGGACATGTTCTGTATATAGAGTGGATCCTCTGAAACCAAACACAGAAGAAGAGTGAAAAAGGGAGAATAGAGCAGGGCCTATGCGTTTTCATGAAGCCTGGGTGACTCTGACTAAATAATAGCTGCAGCTGTAACTATAGCTAATTCCTGGACAAGTGGAAGAGGAGGTTCGGTCCGCAAATAGCTGATGCAAAAATTAAAACCGCAATCGATTTTTTTTTTTTTTTTCTTCTTGAGAAAAAAATACATTTTACATTGGCCTCTGGTTACTTGGACAAACAGTTGAATGTATCCACCACCCACACACTAGGTAGAACCTACAACTAGCTCTGTGCAGATCTTTCCTTTGGTAGAAACTAAACAAGTTCCAATTCCTAATAAACAATGCGAATGCAATAACATGGGAAATTGTAATGATGCTTTTATTAATAGGGTTTCTTTTTGATGGCCACACCTGATCCTTGCTTGTTAGATAAACTTCACACGTGCCAAATTACTAATTACCGGTCTGCAAAACGCGGCTCGTTTTGCACTGTGGATTTTGGCCGTGCGACTTCTAACAGATGAAACAAGTTGGCTTTTTCCAAGAATCCTACAGCTCCATGTCAATCAGGAGTACAGAAAGTCAAATCTTGAAACCTTACTCTGCCTGTCAAATTTTCCATTTTACTAAATATACTGCAAGAAAAGAAATCCCATGACAGTTTTTTTTTTTTTTTTGAGTGTTTGTCCTCTAAGTCAGATGGTTATTATATAAATTTACAGCAGTTTGTCTTGAGGGCAATTATTGGACAAAGATAAACCAGTCAAAGAGAGATGTGGGGTGCGTTGCCAAGTGATAAAATACTAGCTAACAAACATTTTTAGAAAGGCAATCATGTGATGCTGCTTGAAGGCATGTTCTAGCACAGATGTCTGTTTTTATATATCTATGAAAGCATTGGGAACTCACACACTCAGCTTTCCTAGAGACAGATCTACAGTAGGTAGGAAATCGCTGAATAGAACGTTCTATGTTTTTATATTTACGGATCTTTATTTTAGCTGAAAGTGCTGTATAAGTTGGGCACGATAAAATTCCAGGTTGTCAGGCTGCAGCATCCTGACGCTGGGCACTGGAATGGTTTTGTCTACTTCACTGAGGTCTATTGAGATATTTTTGTACCTGATTAGTTGATCTATTTTGTGAGGAGGAAAAAACTGCTGTGATTATCATTACATCTTTCTAAAGTCTTTGTTAAATTTACAGGTCGATTTGCATCCGAACAGAACGCCTTTCAGTGTGAACCTTGTCCGAAAGACACATTTTGCAAGTAATTGTTGTTGTTATTATTATGAAGGTTAAAAGGGAAATGCCACCAAAAATAAATGTTCTTGATTGTTTCATTGGGGGACACAGACCATGGGCATATGCACTAGGAGGCATGACACTAAGAATAAAAAAGTGTTGGCCCCTGCTATTGTATATACCCCTCTTACAGGCACTCAGCCAGTCCGTCTTAGCTTAGTGTCGATAGGAGGTAGGCACCTTCTGGTAAAGCAGGCAGTGTTTGCGTTTTTTATGGGTTTGTTTTTTTCATTTCCGTTCTTTTAGCGGGGTAACGGGGACGTCGCTGTCCCCCAACTTTCCTCAGTGTCTGGCAGGCGCGAAGTGTTTCAACGCACTGCCGTCCCCCTGCCATGCTGAAGACGAGGAACAAGAGAGCAAACTCCTGTGTCACCCACCAGCCTAAGTCGTCCCCCCTTTGCACCCACCTGTGTCCCACCTCATTGCAGATGGCACACGGAGGGGACTTCCCTGCTGGTACTACATTCTGGAGAGGAACTGGACTAAAGGACAGTTGAGTATTACCTAAACCCCCTTCTTCCATCCATTGGTGTTCCGTGCGCCTGGCGCATTTCTTGGGCACTTTTCCCTGGCACACAGGCGTGCTTGCCTCTTGCCGCTCCTGCGTTCAGAGACTCCCCCCTTTCCGCGGCATTGCTAAAGATTTTTTTTTTTTCCCCTGGGGGTTCCCCTATGCCATGCGTCCCACGACTGCCATTTCCCCTTGCGGTCTGCCATTTTTTAGGCTCTCTCTGTCAGGGGCCAGAACTCTTCTGGCTTGTGATTGGTGCATGGCTGTCTTGTGACCGCAGGCGACTAATCGTGGCATATAAAGGGGGCACGTCATAATCTCGTGCTCTCCGCTCCCCACAGACGAGCAGGGCCATTACTCTCTCCTAGGGAATCCTCCCGATAGGTACCTTATGTAGTTAACTCTGCCTGCTTCAAATGTGGCCAAAAAAACCTCATGTGGTCAACCTACTCCTCTGTGTAATTCAGGCTGGACTCCAGGCCAAGCATCTGTGGACGCCCAGACATCTCGGGCACCCCCAGCAATGCCCACGCCTAATACTGACACTGAACCGCAATGGCCTCAATCCCTCTCCAGGGTCGTAGTTCACCTCCCCAATGTCAGCTGGTCAATGATGGGCATCTTAGTTCACCTTTCAGACCAACCTTCTGGAAACTCCCCATCCATGTCTTCTTCGCATGGCATTCTGAAACAGGTCACGTCCGCGCAGTCTCCCCAACCCCTCCAGGGGACCTATCTGCTGCATCTACTGCCTCACTGGGAACCCTTGTCCGAGGGTAAACTCTCTGATTCCAATTCAGGACTGGATGACAAGCAATCTCCCATGTTGGCCTCTACGGTGAGAAGTCTCCTCATTGCCATCATAAACGCCTTACATCTTACAGATGTGGACCCGTCTCCTCCTATGGAGACTGTCTCCTGTCTCCACCCCAGGCAATACGCACAAACCTTTCCCCTCCCACTCGGAGTTTGAAGAAGTAGTCTCAAAGGAATGGAAGCATCCTGATAATAAATTTGCCCAGACCTCTTGCCTGGGTCTTGTGTATCCTTTTCCAGAGGATATTTACTCCAAAATGGGTGAGCTTTTGGCTATGGATCATCCGGTCTCCAGCCGGCCTAGACTGCTACCTTTCCTATGGTAGAAGTAATGAGAGAGGGGCCACCAATCATACAATAAATATGTGAGAGACCACATTGGTGTGCACCACCTAGGAAAGTATATTTTGAAGAGAGGAGAGGAAAAGAGTATGTGGTATTATAATATGTAACTTTTATCAGTTTAATTAAGATAAACAAATAATGATACCCAGTTGCATTAATTGGAACTTTTATGTGTGAGTGACCCCTGAACTCCCACTCCCCTATGGGCCAAAAAGACAATGCAACATGTGTATGTCACTAAAACCTGTGAACCCAAGTATAAACTAGAAAAAGCACTTGAGTACTGTGCTAATATTCACCTGGTAGGCAACACTGTGAATGGAGTCCGGACAATGCGATCACCAAGATCAGCAGAGCGGCAGTGCGGGGGGTGCCGTCCGGATAAATAAAAGTGATATATTAGACCACATACTTCTCCTCTCCTCCCTTCCTCTATTCAAATAAACTTTCCTATGGCAGACCTTGCTTCATTCCGTGATCCTTTTGGGCCGCCACATTAACTCTTTCCCCAGGTCTTCCTTTGAGGCCGCTGGCATGGTCTTGTGGCAAATCTTTGCTTCTGCATGGGTCAGCAGAGTCTATACTGAATGGGCTCGCCATTTCCATGATGATTTTTTATTTTATTTTTGTGGCTGAAGATCTGGTGAATCTCTCCCACCACTTGTTAAACGCTACTAAATATCTGTGCGTGGCCTCCGTGTATTCGGATCACCTTGTGGCTCTTGCTTCCTTTTCCATGGTTGCCGTGCACCAGACGGCGTGGCTCAAATCCTGGAACCCTTCTACTAAATGCTCCTTGACCTTTGTTGGCTCCAGTCTCTTTGGAGTCTGCTCGAACAAAATCCTCTCGGAAGCATTGGGTGGGAAAAACACTCGCCTGCCTCAAACTAAGGCTCATTGTGCTCCTAATCTCAGGAAACTGGAACTTAATTTTTGTCCCATTCATAGATTCCTCGGTCAACAGCATCTGGATACCAGTCCCACCAGGACTCTAAGAGCAGACCTTCCTTCCATCCCAGTTTCTGCCCTCAAGCCTCTAAGCCTGTAGCGGATAAAACCAGTTCCACCTGAAGTTGTGTTCCCACTCGGGTCTTTTAGTGGTGGGCAGACTTGTACGCTTCAGACGTCAGTCTCTTAGGGTATGTTCACACGGCTTAGCAAAATACGTCTGAAAATACGTAGCTGTTTTCAGGCGTAAACGGCTCCTAATTTTTGGACGTTTTTGAAACTACTCGCGTATTTTACGGACGTTATTGGAGCTGTTTTTCAATGGAGTCCAAAAACGTCCCAAGAAGTGACATGCACTTCATTTTCGCAGGCGTCTTTTTACGCGCCGTCTTTTGACAGCAACGCGTAAAATAAAACCTCGTGGGAACAGAACATCGTAAAACACATTGAAAGCAATGAGCAAATGTTTGTAGGCGTAATGGATTACGTCTGAAAACAGTGCGTGTGAACAAACCCTAATATATCGAACACCTAGTTGTGGGGAAGTAATCTCCTCGGGATTTGGATGTTGTCTGCGTCTTGCAGGTCAACCTATCGGTTACTCCTCCTTTCGCAACTCCGCTTGCCGACCTCTTGGGCTACAATCACTCATTGGCTGCATTTAGCTATTCCCAAGGTCTACCATATGAAAAGGAAGAAAACCCCATTTTGGATTATGGCTCATTCCCCTTGAGTGGTCGGTGCTTCCGTGTCTGTGTGCCATCAGGCTTTGGCTCTTAAGCTCGGCAAGGCGGCTACCTGGAAAAATTTGCTAATGTCCACTAAATTTTACAGGGTTTATACCATTTGTGTTCGCAGATGCTTCCCCTGATGAAGCCGGTAACCGTGATATGCGTGGTGTCTTCTCATCCACATGGAGCCAATGGACAAAGTCATTTTGATTGTCATTATGAGAGCCAACTTTTTTTTTTTTTTTTTTTTTTTTTTAGCAATACCCTTATTTGATACTACATTGCTATTTTCACCTGTTATGCTTTTATACACATGTACTGTGGGTACTCCAATATACTTTATATTATTTTTTTTGACCTATGGTCTACTATTTACGCTCTCCATGTGTGGTTTGTCCTCTAGCCCAACCAGGGGTTAGGACTTGGGTCATTTTTAACCCCTTAACGACCAAGGACGAAAATGTACGTCATGGTCGGCTGCTAGTTCCCGCACCATGACGTACATTTTCGTCCGCATTTCAAACTGTCACTCTGTGTAAACACAGAGTGACAGACCCGCGCTGACAGTTGTCCCCGACAGCTGAGACATCAGTCTTGCCGGACAGCGGACCATCGCCGCTGATTTCGGCAGTTAACCCCTTAAGTGCGGCGACGAATTGCCGTCGCCGCATTTAAGTGGTTTGAAGCACATCAGCAGCCCCCACGAAGTGATCGTGGGGGCTACCGATGCTTGTCACGGCAATCGGAGGTCAGATAATGACCTCCGGGTTGCCATGCACGGAAGCCTCGGAGGAACAGCCTCCGGCCGTTCCTCCTCTGCTTCCTGTCAGTGTGACAGTCACGTCACAATGACAGTTAGAGTACATTACACTACGTGTGTAGTGTAATGTACTCTAGCAGCGATCAAAGCTGCAAGACTAAGTGTCCCCTAGTGGGACAAGTTAAAAAAGTAAAAAAAAGTAATAAAAATGTTTTAAAAAAAAGTGTAAAAATAAAAGTTATAAGTTCTATAAACACTAAATGCTTTTTTTCCTATAATAAGACTTTTATTATAGAAAAAAAATGAACACGTTAAAAAAGTACACATATTTGGTATCACCGCGTTCGTAACGAACCCAACTATAAAACTATGTTATTTTTCCCGCACGATGAACACCCCAAAAAAAATCAATAAAAAACTACGACAGAATCGCAATTTTTTGGGTCACCACCGCTCCCTAAATAAAGACTAAAAAGTGATCAAAAAGTCGCATGTACCCGAAAATAATACCAATAAAAACTTCTATCCGTCCCGCAGAAAACAAGCCCTTAGACAGCTTTTTTGACTAAAAAATTATGGCTCTCAGAATATGGTGACACAGAATTTTTTTTTTTTTATAAATAAGTCATTTTATTGCGCAAACGCTAAAAAAAAGGACCAAACCTATATACATATGGTATCGCCGTAATCGTACCAACCCGCAGAATAAATTAAAAATGTCATTTATTGCGTACGGTGAGCGCCGCAAAAAAAAAACCTAAAAAAACGGTGTCAGAATTCCTGTTTTTTGCTCAGGATTGCAAAAAAATTGAATAAAAAGTGATCAAAAAAAATCGCATGTACCCCAAAATGGTACCAATGAAAACTACAGATTGTCCCGCAACAAATAAGCCTTCACACCACTCTATTGATGGAAAAATAAAAAAACTTATGGCTCTTGGAAAGCGGGGAGTGAAAATCTAAAATATGAAAGCAAAAAATGGATCAGTCCTGAAAGGGTTAATTTATTTCTAATGAAAAAACGTATGACCCCATGTTGGGTATTTCCGTACTCGGGAGAAATTGCTTTATAAAAAATGGTTGTTTTTTTCCTCCTTTATCCCTTGTGAAAATGAGAAAATGCAACATTTTAGTGGAAAAAATTTTGATATTAATTTTCGCGCCCTAATTCTAATAAACTCTGCAAAAGACCCGTGGGGTCTAAATGCTCACTATACCCCTAGAAAAATTCCTTGAAGGTTTTTCCAAAATGGGGTCACTTTTGGTGGGTTTCCACTGTTTTGGTCCCTCCAGTGCATTGCAAATGCGACATGGCACCGAAAACCATTCCAGCAAAATCATAAATCCAAATGGCGCTCCTTCCCTTCTGAGCCCTGCTGTGGGTCCAAACAGCAGTTTATTACCACATATGGGGTATTGTCGTAATCGGGAGACATTGCTTTACAAATGTTGGGGTGCATTTTCTTCGTTATTCCTTGTAAATAATAAAAATTTCTATGTTTCAGAAAAAAAGTACATTTTAATTCTTACAGACTAATTTCAATATATTTAGCGAAAAACCTGTGTGGTCAAAATGCTAACTATACCCCTAGATAAATACCTTAAGGGGTCTAGTTTTCGAAATGGGGTCGTTTATGGGGAGTTTCTATCATTCTGGCAGCTCAAAGCCTCTCCAAATGTACATTGGGGCCTAAAACATTTTCAAGCAAAATATGAGTCCTGAAAGCCTCCGGGTGTTCCCTTCCTTTGGGGCCCTGCCGTGTGTCCAAACAACGCATTAGGGCCACAATGTGGGTATTTTTGAAAACAGGAGAAAGAGGGTGATAGATTTTGGGGTGTGTTTCTTCATTTTCATGGTCGCTTTACAAAGAAATCGGTCTTCAAACAAATACTTTTATGAAAAAAGTGAAATTATTATTTTTTTCACCTGATATGCATTAAATTTAGCAAAGAACTGTGGGGTCAAAATAATTACTATACCCCTAAATAAATACCTTATGGGGTCTAGTTTTCTAAATGGGGTCATTTATGGGGAGTTTCTATCGTTCTGGCAGCTCAAAGCTTCTCCAAATGTACAGTGGGGCCTAAAACATTTTCAAGCAAAATATGAGTCCTGAAAGCCTCCGGGTGCTCCCTTCATTTTGGGTCCTGCCGTGTGTCCAGGCAGCGCATTAGGGTCACAATGGGGGCATTTTTGAAAACAGGAGAAAGAGGGTGATAGATTTTGTGGTGTGTTTCTTCATTCTCATGGTCGCTTTACAAAGAAATTGGTCTTCAAACTGATACTTTTATGAAAAAAAGTGAAATTATTTTTTTTTTTCACCTGCTATGTATTAAATTTAGCAAAAAACTGTGGGGTCAAAATACTTACTATACCCTTAGGTAAATACCTTAAGGGGTCTAGTTTTCTAAATGGGGTCATTTGTGGGGGTTTCCATCACTCTGAGACCTATGAGCCTCTGAAAACCTGGCTTGGTGCCGGAAAACAAAATGTACTTCAAAATTTATAAAATTATTATTCAATTTGTAAGTCCTCTAAATTGCTGAAAATTAATTTTATTTTTTTAAAAGTGCTGCCAAAATGGAGTAAAGAGATAGAAATATATATTTAATTAAAAAAATTGTACAGTATGTGTGTACATATGTGACATATTGCAGTTAAAAATAGGGGAAAATGGTAATTTTTACAAAATTTCTTCCATTTTTCTATTTTTTAATTAATTTCCGCAAATCGTATCAGTCTACTTTTACCACTAAAATAAAGTACAACATGTGACGAAAAAACAATGTCAGAATTACTTGGATATTCAAAACTTTCACAGAGTTATTCTCTGATAAAGTCACACATACCAGATTTGACAAATCTGGCTTGGTCATTAAGGTACAAACATGCCCGGTCATTAAGGGGTTAAAGGCTCTTAATTGTTGTGTTTTTTTTTGTGTTCATTGATGTTCTAAAATAGAGACTCTATTTACTTAAGCGGTGCAGTCTAGTATACGTGTTTTTCTTTTAGTTAAGTTCTCATTGTCTTCAGCATACATTGAC
Organism: Rhinoderma darwinii; assembly: GCF_050947455.1. Lineage (NCBI taxonomy): Eukaryota > Metazoa > Chordata > Amphibia > Anura > Rhinodermatidae > Rhinoderma > Rhinoderma darwinii. Next base: position 30,541,214 of record NC_134687.1, on the reverse strand, counting down.
TGGCACTCTCCTTTATGTATATTTTTAGTGGTGCCTGCTGTCTCTTTTGCAATGCAGATGCTTCCCTTGCCGGCAAGGAGTTGTGGGCATCTGTGCAGTAGATGATTTATGTCCGTTCTTTTCGGTTCCAAGCCATGTGGACTGCTTTGGGACGTCCCATCGTCTGTGTCCTCCAATAAGATGAACGATAAAATAGGATTTTTTAAGTACTCAACTTGTAGCAATTTTCTCATCCATTTCATTGGGGGTCACAACTCCCACCCTTTTTGGTTAAGAAGTTAAGGTTGTCTGTGAGACATGGTTTTTATATAATTGTTCTATTAAATAGTGTTCAGCTTTTTGACTGACTGACTGACTGACTGACTGTAGGAGGGGCCAACATTTTTTATTTAGTGTCACGCCTGCTAGTGGGATTCGTATATTCCCATGGTCTGTGCCACCAATGGACTAAACTAGAAAGGATTTTTTTGAGTGCTCACTGTAAAATCCTTATTTTATTATTGCTCTACCACATGCTTTACACTGCAGCTCAGCTTGGCTGTGAAGTATAAGCAGGAATTCAGTGCCTATATATAGTGTCTCTTTATTTTCCAGCACGACTTCATGTGCCCACTGCACAATATGCCCTGGTGGACTGGAATCTCTGGAAGTTGGCTCCGTAGAGTGCACCCTATGTCGTCCTGGTAAAATACACAATTAGGTTGATATTAATGTATTAATATTATTGGGAGGGGGGAAATAACTATTGCAAAGATGTTTGCTGCTAAGACAAGCCAGCAACCCCCTTAAACTATGTGTGTTCTCCACATAACCCAGTAGGACATATGGAGAACATTGGGGAGGTCCCATTTTAGGACTGTCCACTATTTATCCTGCAAAGAGCAGCTCTCGTGGACCCAGTGCATTCATGAAAACTTCTGAGGAAACTTGAAGTTACCAGATCAGGCCCAGTTGTTTCCTTTACATTAGGTAATCATACAGATGGGACTGACAAATGGGAGCAATTGCACCCACAAAACAGTCCCCTGAAGCGGCAGTCAAGAGGGGAGAATCACAGGTTCATTTGGTAATACTGGATGACAATGAATTATTAGATTTGCTTATGAACATATTAGATGGATTCCCTTCTGTGGGCAATCTTGGACATCAGTGAGTCCTCTGGGTGCCTCTTAATGACCAACACCACTCCACCATTATTTCTCCGAAAGATCCTTGTAGAAGGGTCTCTTTATTATATATACATATCTCCTACTCCCTGATATTTTGTTGGGTTCTATTGCACTAATTTTTTGAGCCTTAATGCTACATCTGTAGGATACTTCGTAGCATGACCTTTTCCATTGAAATGTATGGGAGGTGTAGTGTGTTGAAGATGTAGGTTCTCGGTTTGTGTGTTCTTCCTGTACTATATCTGTATTTTCTCACCGAACTAGGAATGTATAAAGGACCTGGAGACGACCGATGCAAGTATTGCCGTGATGGCTATTACCAGGTGAACTGGGGAGGAGAACGTTGTGAAGAGTGTCCTATAGATCACTACTGTCCTGTAAGTATTTTAAAGGGTTTATCCCATGAATAATTTTTATACAAAAGTCTAGTCGTGTTTTTTTTTTGTTTTCTTCCCTGTGTCCTCCAAGGTGCTGCTGCTAATCTGTGCTGCTTGGGGGAGTGATTCGGAGTAGTCCGCTCTTATTTTATTTTTCCCTGCAGATAGATAACACAGGATACAGAGTAGTAAAGAGATATATATTTACAGTATGCACTACCTTATTGATTTTTCATTAATTTCTAAGGACTGAATAGGCATATGCAGGGTTTATATCTACTGTCCAGATACACCGTTTTACAAGCCTAATAAGCTGAGAGAGTCTCTCCTTCATGCTACTGCAGAGGCTCTGATTCTTTCCTGACAAGCAGAAAGCTGTGTTTATTGGCTGATCTGCAGTGAACAGAAAATTACTATGCAAAGACCTGGCTGTGTGGAGAGTGACTGAGCATGTGTGCCCACTGGCATTAAGCTCATTAGGTGGACGCACACATTGCTATACACTTTGAACACCAGGTGGTGCCATACTATGTAAGTAAATATCCTAATGCTTCATTGGATAATTTTTATTTTTTTTAATAACGTTTAAATGGCGAACATTATTATTATTTTATTTTTTTTTATGAACATTTTGTTTTTAAATGAATATAATTAATGGTGGGACAACCCCTTTTAATGACCATGATAGTATATGTGAATAAACATAAATAAGAGGCGGGAGAGGGTTATGGGGTTAAGCATCGCCTCTTGACCATAGACCGCTCTTGTATCTTGACTCTGCGCTCTTAGGGCTCATTCAGATGAGCGTGTATCTAGTCCGTGTGACGGCCGTTAAAACAACGGCCATCACAGGGACTCCTGTATTTCAATGGGGCCGTTCACACGACTGTTTCAACGGAGAGTGTGAAGGGTCGGTAAAAAAAAAAAGGACCTGTCCTATTTTATTGCGTGTCACGCATCCATCCATAGACTCTAGTCTATGGGGGATCTATGATAACGTGTCCCTCACGGGTGCTCCTCAGACGTGAAAAACTGCAGTTTTTCATGTCTAAGGCTATATTCACACGAACGTATGCCAACCTCAAAGTGATTGTCCAGTCATCAATTTCTCCACTTTGACGGCCAATTCCTCGCCCACACTGGACTTGTCTGACATCCATGCATAGGAATGGATGGTGGGCACCTGGCACTGTTCTGGTGGTGCTGCATAATTTTAGATAAAACAGGTGTGTTGGCTCCTCTTCATTGACCGTCTCTCACCAGTGGCTCAGGAATAATATGAATGGAGCCAGGATGGATGTGCATCGTGTAGGAAGACCAGCTCGGTATGAGGCAAGTTGGCCAGGCTTCCTGGAGTATGTTCCTGCTTTACTGTTGCTAGTTTTACAGTAATAAGTTGCATGTTAAAAGCAGGAAGGCTCCTAGGACTGGGGTTGAACAAAAAGCCGTGTTTGTAAAAAGGAGACTTCATGTGCCAAATCTTTTTGCACTGTTTGTACTGAAAAATTAGTGGAGTCCTCTTCTCTGGTAAGAAATAAGAAGTTATGGATACAGTCAGGTGTTTTTCCATTCCAATGCATGGATGTCGGACAAGTCCAGTGTGAGCGAGGAATTGGCCTTCAAAGTGGAGAAATTGATTCTTTCTTTTCTCCGGATCAAAACTGTGGAGCAAGATTCTATTTCTCCTTCAGGACACTGAACGTCTCTTTAAAGAGGCTCTGTCACCACATTATAAGTGCCCTGTCTCTTACATAATGAGATCAGCGCTATAATGTAGATGACAGTAATGCTTTTATTTTAAAAAACGATCTATTTTCACCACTTTGAGCGATTTTAGATTTATGCTAATGAGTTTCTCAATGGACAACTGGGCGTGTTTTACTATTGACCAAGTGGGAGTTGTACAGAGGAGTGTATGACGCTGACCAATCAACATCATGCACTTCTCTCCATTCATATAGGCAGCGCATAGGGATCCTTTTAGATCAGTATGTGCTGTCTTATACTAACACATTAACGATATTGAAGTGTTTAGACAGTGAATAGACATTCCACGGGATGTCTATTCACAATCCCGACACTTCGTTAATGTTTCTGTGGTACTTACAGCAGAGCAAGCGTAATATCGTTGTAACCTGTCCTCTACAGCGTGATCTCGCAAGATTACGCTTGCTCTGCTGTAACTACCACAGAAAAATTAACGAAGTGTCGGGATTGTGAATAGACATCCCGTGGAATGTCTATTCACTGTCTAAACACTTCAATATCGTTAATGTGTTAGTATAAGACAGCACATACTGATCTAAAAGGATCCCTATGCGCTGACTAAATGAATGGAGAGGAGTGTATGACGCTGATTGGTCAGCGTCATACACTCCTCTGTACAACGCCCACTTGGTCAATAGTAAAACACGCCCAGTTGTCCATTGAGAAACTAATTTGCATAAAGCTAAAATCGCTCAAAGTGGTGAAAATAGTTTTTTTTTAAATAAAAAGCATTACTGTCACCTACATTATAGCGCCGATCTCCTTATGTAGGAGATAGGGCACTTCTAATGTGGTGACAGAGCCTCTTTAAGGCAATCGGGGCTAACGTGAAGTTGGAGGAACATAAGGAGGCTTGCTTGATTTTCGATGTTATGTTTGAGGGCCTGGACTCCAATGAAAAGCGAGTGTTCCCTAATCCTAAAAACACTTGGCGTCTGATCAAAAATGTGGAAGAAAACGGAGAAAGTTGAGAAATCTATCTATTCCTTTTGAGGAAGAAACTGCAGCTTGGGACGGACCACCTCAAATAAATGCACCAATAACCAAAGTGTCTGGTAAATCCTCTTTACCCTTTGAGAATGTGGGTTTTCACAAGGACCCCATGAACAAATAAGTGGATGGGTTTCTCCATAAGCGCTTGGAAGTAGCTATGGCAGACTTAAGTCCAACATTGCTGCCACTTGTATAGGCAATGACCTGGCAATACAAGGGATCCGCTAGGGATGCACCTTAAGAATAAACTTCCCAGAGAAAAGTTGTTGGATTCTCTTCTTACTCTAAAGAAAGCCGCTGAATTTAGATGCGTGAGACTTTTCCTGTCGTCGTCTTTCTAGCTCTGCGTGCAGGGCCCTCTGGTTGAAATCTTGGTCATGGGTTAAAAAAACCCGCTATGTGCGATTTCCCCCTATCTAGATAACGCTTTAGAAAAGGTGGCTGAGGAGGCCTAGAGAGGAGAGACCAGATGGAAATTCTCCTGAAAAAGTCCTGGGAGTTGTTTGAATTCCCAGCATCAGGAGATCATTTAAGTCTTCCTGATGGTGACGGAGACCAGGTGGGAGACAGATTAAAGGACTTTTCTCCAGCCTGATGCAACCTATCGGGAAACCAGTCAGTCCCAAGCATCATACGAGAAGGGTTAGGCCATGTTCACAACACTGACTGGCATTTTACACTGCGCTACAGAAGTATGTATATTGTAGAAGTGATCAAACGACTGCATATTCAAATCCCATAGTGTGACTGAAATAAAAGCTCAACCGAATGTATAGATTTTTAAAAAAAATTAACTGAAACAATTGGTGTTGCCGCATTCATAACAACTCGTACTATAATATTGTAATTTTCCATATATTTCGGGGAGCTTTGGGAGAATAAAATCTTAGCAGTCCTAAAAGCTGTACACGCTACTCACCATCCAGAGGAACATGAAAATCATGTCAGACAATACTACAACAGTGACTCACATAAACGGGCAAGGTGGTAGGAGATCCTGGAGTGTTCTGGCTCTGGAGATATTTAAACCCTTTTTTTGTTTTTTCCTGCCCCTATCAGCATTACTTTTAGACATCCTCAGCTGATACTTACTCGTCCGAGTTGAATAGTGCCGGATTCAGATTTTCTCTATGATGGTGTCTCTTTGGGGTGTCCCTCAGACTTATTTGCAACTACAACCGCAAAACCCAGATTTTACTCCCTAAATCCCCTTGATTTTCCCACAGGTGTAGACTCTCTTTCCCAGGAATGGGACTGGAAGCTAGCTGTTTCCTCCTTTAGCTATGATGCCCTGAGTCTTTAAGAAAGTCTGAGAGAGGAAAGGGGCAGTGATATTGGTTGTCCACTTTGGCCCTGAGAGCTTGGTTCCAATGGCTGAGAAAATTGTCCCTGATGGATTCTTGAGTCCTGCCAGAAGAACCAGATCTATATCCGGGTCTGGTCTTCCATCCTCAGTCAAGGGGTCTACACCCCCCAGCCTGGATTCTGAGAGAGTTCTCTTAAGATTTAGGGTACTGTAAGCCAATTAAATCAGCCATTTACCGCCGGGTCTAGAAAGCCTACATGGGGTTTTTCGAAGTTTTCATATGTCTCGCTTTCCTTAAACAAGATATTTGTAAGCTTTTTGACTTCCTCCATGCAGCACTGGATACGGAATTTAGGCTACATTCAGACGAGCGTAGCTAACCTCAGACGTGAAAAACTGCAGTTTTTCATGTGCGGGACGCTTGTCATGGATCTCTCATAGAGTAGGGAAAGACATGGCCTATTTTTTCACGGACCCATCACACACGCCGTTGAAATAAGTCGTGTGAACAGCCCCATTGAAATACATCTCCGTGTGATGGCCGTTGTTTTAACGGTCGTCACAGGGACGAGATACACGCTCGTCTGAGCCTTTAGACTAGCCACCCTGAAGGTACATGTATCTGCTCTGAGTGGCATTTTCCAGCAAAAATTGTCAGATAACCCTTGAGTGGTGAGATTTATTTAGGAAGGTTCCCGTATGTTTCTAACCGTAAGGTCTTCAATGCTAATATGGAATGTGGCTGTTGGAGGGCTAGTTGAAACCCCGTCTTGAGCCTCTTGGGGATTCCTCCTAACCCTCAAGACCTCAACTAGACCGGTAGGGGAGCTTCATGCCATTTCTACCAAATCTCTGTAGATCCAGATCCTAGATGACACGTGGGTCAGACTTTTATTTTTTTATAAATTTAAAAATCAAATGTGATTTTTGATTCACGCAGTTTCATAAATTCCAGGAGGTGATTTCTACCTTTTTGCGAAACTCCAAAGTCTAGCAAGGAGTAGGCATTTCATTGTATACATGTCAGGGGTGTCATCCAGTATCTCCTTTTCGTACCAAAGATTGTAGAAGGTCCAATAAGTACTGTGATTTAAAAATGGATGTCTGAAGGCTAGTAGATGGATTAGGCTTCGTTCACATCTGCGGCGGCTCCGTTCAGGGGTTCCGTTGGAGCTTTCCGTCAGGGGAACCCATGAACAGAACCCTGACTTAAACAAACGGAAACCATGGGTTTCCGTTTTGCATCACCATTGATTTCAATGGTAATGGATCCAGTGCAAATAGTTTTTGTCACCGTTGTGCAAGGGTTCTGTAGTTTTTGATGGAATCAATACTGTAGTCGACTGCGCTATTCATTCTGTCAAAAGTACGGAACCCTTACACAACAGAGACAAACGGAAACCATTTGCACTGGATCCGTCACCACTGAAATCAAAGGTGATGCAAATGGAAACCTACCTATGGTTTCTGATTTTCAGTCAGGGTTCCGTTCATGGGTTCCCCTGACGGAAAGCTCAGCCGGAACCCATGAACGGAGCTCCGACACAGAAGTGAGCGAAGCCTTAGGGAGACCATCTCGCTAGCCTAATCTTCGGCTGGCGTTTTTCCTCTTTAAGCTTGAGGCCTCACTCGCTTCTCACATTTTTGGGCTTAGGGAGGCTTCTCTTGAACTGATCTGCAGTCTGGTCCTCTCCTATCCTCTTTAGAAACTATAGGTTGGATATTAATACTGGGGCTGACCTATCTTTTGGGTGTAAGGTTCTCCGGACTATTGTAGGTCTCGCTTGTGCTGCTGAGGTTAATAAAATGAAATTACCGGTAAGCGCCTAAATAAATGTAGGCCGTTGTTTACGGTTAGTGTAAACTGATCATGTTCCTCCTTTACTGTATCAGTATTTCAATTGTTCTTAGTACGTACAATAAAACAAATTTGGCTGTAGACGCATACATAGCAGAGAGGGGGCCTCATATGAAGTTTTAATTGGCCTGCAATTATAGTGTTGAGTTTTGCCACCTAAGACAGAAGGGTTTAGTGTTTTATTTCCCCCTTCACGCACGTTCCATGACTCTTGAGACAATTTATCAACTCCCTTGTTTTCTAACAAAGTTTTTTTTCTTGAGGGGAGTCCTGCACAGGTTCTTGTCACCTAGTAGCAATGGGGATGGGACAAACCAGGACTGGGCCTCCGATTTCCAAATACTTTGTATACTCTGCCAGGGACCTTTTACCTAGCTCAGGAAAAGAGAATCTCGCTTTATCACAAGCCTGTATTAGTTAGGTGGGCCAGAGCTCTAACCGTGGTTAGAATTGCTGCTGTTGGTTCACGGTCATCTAGTTTGCAATGGATAAATCTTTGTTCTACCTTGATCCACGCTTCCACTTAGTGGACTTCAAGTATTCCTGCCAGCGCAGCCTGAAATATAAGCATGGAACATTTGCTATCATCCATCCTGCTATGATTTTATCCTGGGATTATATAGTATGGTTGATATGGGGGGGGGGGGTGGAGGCAGGCAGGCAAAGGTCCTTCAAGTTCTACCAGTTGAGGGATGGGGGATGACTGGAAGGAAAAGTTGAGGTAGTAAAAATGTATGTCAAATACACCTAACCTTCTATAACTTCATGGTTCTTTCTTCTCTCCTGTGCAGACTCCAGACATTAATCCCATCACTTGTCCTGAAGATGCTTTTTGCCCCGGTGGAAGTGTAGAGCCAAGTTATTGCATGGAGACGTTCTTGCGAAAGGATGGAGTATCCTGTAGACTGGCACCTTTCACAATCGTAATACTTGTTGTTTGTTCAGTTGGTAAGTTGAGTACATTAGAGTGGGTGTTGTGGTGGTCTATTTACGATGGTCCAAAAATGGAAGAGGCTCTGCTATTTCGGGACTATCTTGGCCAGTCGAATAGCTTCAATTGCTGCACTTGTCTAGAGTGTCGCATTTAGATGTATGTGACAGGCCACCAAATGTAGGACTACACATAGGCTTCGATGTTCTTTAGATGCTACTATGTACAACGCTGTTATTGTTTCTCTCTACAGTAATAGTTCTTGGCGTAATCTACATCGTTCGAAAGCAGAAACAGATGTCTAGAAGAAAACGCTTTATAGGTTTCAGCCCCAAATCTCCTCTTCTTCATTCGAATAGATCCTCGAGTTCTATCTATGGGATTGCTTATGACGCAGAACCGATGTACGCTGGATGGTAACAAGCGTGTTGACCCGATGTTCTGCAACCTGTGGTCGCTGGATGGTGACATGTTGGTGTTGAGCTATATACCACTATGTTCACTGGATGGTGACCTGCAGGTTTTTCTACGAACTTGAATCGACATTTGTTTTTCTCCCACTTTCATTTATGAAACAAACTTCCTTTGTACAGCATGTGAATAGTCTTTATTTAAGGTTCCTGAATGTTCTTTAGTGCTTGTGTAGTCCTGTGATGTTATTTATAGTCTGTAAAATGTGTCTACTCTATACATGTGACTTAAGGGCTTGTTTTTCAGCCATATTTGTTTTTTGTTCCTGTCTATTTTTAGGTTATCCTCTTATTTAGTTCTGTTTTGGGTTAGTAAGTATCTGCCGGAACACTGAGCCTAAATAATGGTCTTATAAACAAACCCTTGGTATTTAACTTTCTTTTTTTTTAGGTTCGCTGGCCATTTTGTGAAATGTTACAAAACATTATTTTACTAAAACTGGAGAATACTTTTCAGTGAAATGCACAAAAATTTGGCAAAGTATAACTTGGCGTTGGGTGTTTTGTATTCTGATGCTGTGCATGGATCTTGCCCATGGGCCATGAATATGCAAAAAGTGGCTCCTTTGTATGAACCAACAGCATCAAACCCAAACCTTGGCATAGTCTGTGTATATTTGGGCACCCTGCCATTACTTGATGCCTATCTGTAAGACCTACTCCAAGCAGCCCTGTAGGAATCTGGCCAAGGCAAGGGAGGTACTTTTTTTTTTTTAATTTTTGATCTGGCCTAGAAACTGCAAATCAAGTCGAGGCTTCTATAAACGAGGTGAGGCTGAGCTTGCTTGGTCACCATTGAATAGTGGGGAAGGTTTGTGTTGCAGGAAGCTGCTGCCCAGCATATGTCCTGACTCTTCCCGAACGCTTGTTTTCATCCAGCAATGGTAATTAAAATAATTTTGCCTACCTAAAATGCAGACCAAGTTAGGTGGCACATGTACAATGGTGTTTGAGACTCATTCTCCAGCCCATCATTGCCAAAAATGGGAACCATTCCCAACACAGGCGAGAAGGGAAACACCTGTCAGAGAGAGAGATATTTTGCCTTCTCATCTATTCTAAGGGTATGTGCACACGTAGTGACCAAAAACGTCTGAAAATACAGAGCTGTTTTCAAAGGAAAACAGCCCCTGATTTTCAGACGTTTTTTTGAGCAACTCGTGTTTTTCACATCCGTTTTTGGAGCTGTTTTCATTGGAGTCTATGAGAAAACGGCTCCAAAAACGTCCAAAGAAGTGTCCGGCACTTCTTTGACGAGGCAGTCAATTTACGCGTCGTCGTTTGACAGCTGTCAAACGACGATGCGTAAATGACAGGTCGTCTGCACAGTACGTCGGTAAACCCATTCAAATGAATGGGCAGATGTTTGCCGACGTATTGGAGCCGTATTTTCAGACGTAAAACGAGGCATAATACGCCTCGTTTACATCTGAAAATAGGTCATGTGAACCTAGCCTAATAGAAGGGAGAACCGATCTGCTGACTGTAAGGCTGGGTTCACACGACCATGTTAAGTCCGTAATGTATTTCGGCCAGAAGACCCGGACCGAACACAGTGCAGGGAGCCGGGCTCCTAGCATCATAGTGATGTACGATGCTAGGAGTCCCTGCCTCTGCGTGGAACTACTGTCCCGTACTGTAATCATGATTACAGTACGGGACAGTTGTCCGGCAGCGAGGCAGGGACTCCTAGCGTCGTACATCACTATGATGCTAGGAGCCCGGCTCCCTGCACTGTGTTCGGTCCGGGTCTTCCGGCCGAAATACGTTCCGTACATTACAGACGTAACATGGTCGTGTGAATACAGCCTTAGGAAAAATCTCTTCTGAAAAGTCATGTGTTTATAATAAATCAACCTGTGTGCAGGGAACACTCCTTCAGAATAAATGCCCCACACCTTAAATGTAGATGACTTGAAAATGCTCATTATATATTTCAAGAAAGTTTGGGAGAAAAAAAAAAATGAAAATGCTGAACTGTATCTGCCATCTGGGAGAAAATAGGGATGAATTTTGTTGATATTTGCCTTCCTAAGAAAATACACTACATGGTCTATAGTATGCGGGGAGAGATAATGTCCAGCTTAATGTTGGTGTTCCAATACAGCTCAGAGCTGATCAATACTGTTGAAAGGGGGAGGGGGGTGGGTGATGATGGTAAGCTGCCCCAGGCCATTATGCCTCGTCTACAAAATGTTAATCGGCACAGAGCAGGTATCCACCAACTTCATATTTTCCCATCCCCCTGCTAGATGGTGACGTGTGATTCGTTCATCATATAACAGGAATTCACAACTCCAATGTTTGTGCTTTACACCATTCCAGCTGCCACTTGACATTGTGCATTATGATGTATAGTGTGTAAAGCCATAACAGCCCAGTCTACGCACTTGAAAGTAGACACTTGTACGCTATAGGTGTGTGGTAATGTGTTGCAAACTAGATTAGAGGATCTTGTGCTCGGCCATCCATTTCTTTGCATTAAAGCGGACCATTCACTTTCTTCTGTGGCCACAAAGGCTCGCTCTTTCCTCTGGCATCTGCAGGTCCGATACGTATTAAGCTGGTCATACACGTTAAATCATAGTTGATTTCAGTGAGATCCGATACTCTAAACAGTCAGTGCTACTATTTCCAATACACAATAATATTACTCAGAAGAGTGGGTCAGCTTATAGAAGCGCTGCCAGTTTTCCTAACCTGTCTGTTTTAGTAACACAGGACCTATTGTCCTTGAACAGTGATGCCGTTACTTCCGTTGTTGCGACAGAATTCCGGCCTAAGTTGCATTTTCTATTAATTGCAAACCAATTTAGACAATTTTATTATTGATCTGCACCAAGAACAGATGTCGCACCGCTCTAGATACTTTTCAAAGGGGCCTAGAAAAGGGGGATGTGGCTTAGTGAAAAGGGTGTGGCTTAAATGTGCCAAAAAATGTAGGACGCAAAAAAGCGGTGTCAACTAATCCAACGGAGAGGTGATAGACGGTAGAGAAGAGTGTTAAACTGCACCAAATTTATCAAACCATGTCCGCCAGTAAGAAGATGCATTAAATTGATCAAACTGACTCGTCTTTGGCCCGTGTAAAAGGTGCCCATTATTGGGCAAATGAGCGTTCAGAATGCGCGTTCCCAATCACGGGCCTGTGTAAACAGGGCAATGATCAGCCGATGAACGTTGTCCTTGTTCACCGGCTGGTCGTATAGTCTATGCAGCCGAAACCATTATCGTTGTCGGCAGCAAATCCCTGAGTGTAAACGTGCTGCCGACATGATAGAAATGTATGGGGATGAGCAACCGTACTAATGGGCACTCGTCCCCATACATTGCTCGTGAAAGAAAACGAGCGCCGATCAATGAGCTGTCTCATTGATTGGCGCTCGTTATGGCCAAAATTGGTCGGTGTAAAAGGCCCCTTAGTTTACACCGTTTAAATATTAGATAAGTTGAAACATTGGGGCAGATTCACTATTAAGGCCTCATGCACACTACCTATATATATATATATATATATATATGAGGGTAGTGTGCATGAGGCCTTAATAGTGAATCTGCCCCAATGTTTCAATATATATATATATATATATATATATATTTATTTTCGGAAGTTTGTTTGAAGCAATGAAGATTTTTCATTGGTTTAAAATCAGGGAATAGCTTTTTGATCGGACATTGAACAAAGTTTGCCTCCTTTTGCGATTTCTGATTAAGTGGCAGAAATACACCTTCAAAGTCCCTGTTTTTCCCATAGCCAACTATATGTTGCTTGCTCCAGTCAGCACTGGAAAGAATCTCTACATCTCGGCACCGGATCAAAAGACAAAAAACATTATTTACAAGAAAGGGTTGGAATTAGGGATGCACGATGCATCGAAACTTCGATACGGTTTATCCCCAAACGGTTCGATACCATTATTTCATGTATTTCGATACGGAGCTGTACAGCCGCACAGTTCAGTATAGTAACACATGAATGTATGAGAGCGGGGCTACGGCTCTGTAATACAGACATTGCCCCGCTCCAGAGTCATGACAAGTGCGCGCGGTCAGCATGAGGTGATTTTGCCAGCACTGCACTAATGAGCTCTTTAGACAGAACATGGCGGCCGCACTACAAAACACCCCCGTGTTCTATCCTCAGTGCGTGCCCTCATTAGTGCAGCGCCGGCCGCATCACCTCAGTCTGACCGGGCGCACTTATCAGGAGCGTGGCAATGACTGTATTACACAGCCGCAGCCCCGCTCTATAACGGCGGAGATAAGAGAAACCAATCATCTCCGCCGCTATTCCCCTGCATGCCGCGATCAAAGCTGACTGCAGCATTCAGGGGAAAATGAGAAGGGGGGGGATGCCCCTGGATCGCATCACAGGAATACCTGTGACGCGATTGAGGGACATACCATATATGAGCAGACACGCCAGGGTCCATTGAAGGACCCCAGGGCTGTCTTACCATATTTCCTGTTGTTAGGGCATACTGGAGGTATGTCCTAACAACTGCCTGTGTACTATCAGTATATAGATATATGCCGGTACATTATGTTTTTACTTTATTTTTAAACTTTAAAGTAATATTAAATTTAAAAAAATACACAGACCTTTTTTGAAAAACATTAAAATAAGTCTCAATCCACAAAATATACACACTCTGTATTGCCACGGTCGTAATAACCTGTGCAACAATTTTTTTGCGTCATTTATGATGTGTACACTGTAAAAACAAAATAAAAACTGCTTTCTATCGCTTATTGTGGGGTACGAGGTGCGATGAATTTAACCTCCCTGTGCCTCACATTAATAGTAATTAACCCCATCATGTAATGATGGGGGTAGGGAAACAGATAAGTGAGCCCTAATCTACCCGCCACTCAGTCCCTGCCTACTTGCAACGACCCACCCTAGGCGACGGGGTACAACTAGGCGACGGTCCCTACGCTCAGTAAGTGCACGACAGACAAACAGACAAGGGTACACAAAGCTAAGGGAAATGGGGCACTTGCCCACGGCAACACTGTGAGCAACAAGAGTGGTGAACGAGCCGAGTCAAACCAGGAGTGTACGAGGTACCAAACGCAGAGCAGGAGAGTAGTCAGTAAGCCAGGGTCAGTATGAAGCAGGGTCAAATATTTCAGAAGCTGCAGCAGGGCCAGGAAACCAAACGAGAAGAATCACAAGCAAGGAGGAACAGGAAAGGCAGGTATAAATAGACAGAGGGCGGGAGCTAGCTCCGTCTGGCCAGGCTGTGATAGGCTCTCCCACTCCTAAGCCTGCCATCCTGAGTGGTGGAAGATGGAGTCAGTCTCACAGACATAGAATCAGGTGCAGACTAATTACCTATGGGTGTTGACACAGAAGCTGTGCCTGGCAGATTCTTTACAGTACCCCCCCTTTTATGAGGGGCCACCGGACCCTTTCTAGGTGGACCTGGTTTATTGGGGAAACGAAGGTGGAACCTCCTGACCAATACCCCAACGTGAACATCCCGGGCGGGTACCCAAGTCCTCTCCTCAGGCCCGTATCCTCTCCAATGGACCAGGTACTGGAGGGAGCCTTGGACCATCTTGCTGTCCACAATCTTGGCCACCTCGAATTCCACCACCTCAGGGGTGAGAACGGGGACAGGAGGTTTCCTCGAGGGAGCAAAGGACGGGGAGCAGCGTTTAAGGAGGGAGGCATGAAACACGTCGTGTACTCGAAAAGATGGGGGCAACTCCAGTCGGAAGGAGACAGGATTGAGGACTTCAATGACCTTGTACGGCCCTATAAACCGGGGAGCAAACTTCTTGGACGGGACCTTAAGGCGCAAGTTCTTAGACGATCGCCACACCAGATCCCCGGCCATAAACAAGGGGTTAGCAGAACGTCTATCTGCCTGAGTTTTTTTGTATGCTCTGGGACGCCTCTAGGTTCTTCTGAACCTGGGTCCAGACTGTGCACAGTTCCCGATGAACGACCCCTACCTCGGGATTGTTGGAACTACCAGGTGAAACGGAGGAGAACCGTGGATTAAACCCAAAATTACAGAAAAAGGGGGAGACCCCTGACGAGTTACTGACCCGGTTAAGGGAAAATTCGGCGAGGGGAATGAATGAGACCCAATCATATTGACAGTCAGAGATAAAACACCTTAAATATTGTTCTAGAGACTGATTAGTCCTCTCAGTTTGGCCATTAGTTTCAGGATGGAAGGCACAGGAGAAGGACAGATCAATCTCCAACTTTTTACAGAAGGCTCTCCAAAACAATGAAACAAATTGTACCCCACTGTCCGAAACAATATTGACAGGGACCCCATGGAGACGCAGGATGTGTTTGACAAACAAGGTAGCTAACGTCTTAGCATTGGGTAGTTTCTTGAGGGGCACAAAGTGGCACATCTTACTGAAGCGGTCTACTACAACCAACACCACCGACTTGCCTTGAGATGGAGGCAAATCGGTGATAAAATCCATGGAGATATGGGTCCAAGGTCTCTGGGGAATGGGCAAATAACGTAGTAAGCCCGCTGGTCGGGACCTGGGAGTCTTGGACCTAGCACAAACCTCACAAGCGGCGACGTAGGCCTTAACGTCTTTAGGCAACTTAGGCCACCAATAGTTTCTGGCAATGAGGTGCTTGGTACCCAGGATGCCTGGATGACCAGATAGTGCGGAGTCATGATTTTCCCTAAGTACCCTTAGCCGGAATTGCAGGGCAACAAACAGCTTGTTCTCAGGAACGTTCCCGGGAGCTGAACCTTGATCAGCCGCAATTTCAGAGACTAAATCAGAATCAATAGAGGAAATGATTATACCTGGAGGCAAAATACAAGCAGGATCTTCCTCCGAAGGAGGGCTGGCCATGAAGCTACGCGACAGTGCATCAGCCTTAATATTTTTAGACCCAGCCCTATAGGTAACCAAAAAGTTGAATCTGGTAATAAATAACGCCCAATCGAGCTTGTCTCGGGTTTAGCCTCCGGGCAGATTCTAGGAAAACCAGATTCTTGTGGTCGGTAAGGACCGTTACCTGGTGCCTAGCCCCCTCCAGGAAGTGGCGCCACTCTTCAAATGCCCATTTAATGGCTAAGAGTTTGCGGTTGCCAATATCATATTTACTCTCAGTGGGCGAAAACTTCCTGGAGAAGTAGGCACAGGGACGGAGATGGGTGAGGGACCTGGGACAAGACAGCCCGCACTCCCACCTCAGATGCATCAACCTCCACGATAAATGGCTCCATTTGGTTGGGCTGAACCAGCACCGGGGCCGAGATAAAACACTTCTTAAAGACCTCAAAAGCCTGGACAGCCTCAGGAGGCCAGTGGAGATCAGCACCTTTGCGAGTGAGGTCCGTAAGAGGCCTAGCGATGACCGAGAAGTTAGCAATAAATCTCCTCTAATAATTAGCGAACCCCAAGAAACACTAACGCCTTCAGGGAGGCAGGTTGGACCCATTCCGCCACAGCCTGGACCTTGGCGGGGTCAATGCGGAATTCATGAGGAGTGAGGATTTGACCCAAAAATGGTATCTCTCGCACCCCAAACACACATTTTTCGGTTTTCGCAAACAGTTTGTTTTCCCGAAGGACCTGGAGCACCTTCCTGACATGCTCAATGTGGGAGGACCAGTCCTTGGAAAACACAAGTATGTCATCAAGGTACACTACAAGAAATACCCCCAGGTAATCTCTTAAAATCTCATTTATGAAATTCTGGAAGACCGCGGGAGCATTACACAACCCAAAGGGCATGACGAGGTATTCGAAATAACCTTCGGCCGTGTTAAACGCAGTCTTCCACTCATCCCCCTCTTTGATGCGGATAAGGTTATACGCCCCCCGTAGATCAAACTTAGAGAACCATTGGGCCCCCTGAACCTGATTAAAGAGATCAGGAATCAAAGGAAGGGGATACTGGTTCCTTACAGTGACCTTATTCAAGTTACGGTAGTCAATGCTTGGCCTAAGACCACCATCCTTCTTCCCTACGAAGAAGAAGCCAGCACTTACCGGAGAAGTAGAGGGGCGAATGTAACCCTTGGCCAGGCATTCCTGGATATACTCTCTCATGGCTTCACGTTCGGGACAAGAGAGATTAAATATCCTACCCTTAGGGAGCTTAGCTCCTGGTACCAAATCGATAGCGCAATCGTATTCTCTATGAGGAGGTAACACTTCGGAGGCCTCCTTAGAGAAAACATCAGCGAAGTCCTGAACAAACTCAGGTAGCGTGTTCACCTCCTCAGGGGGAGAAATAGAATTAACAGAAAAACATGACGTCAAGCATTCATTACCCCATTTGGTAAGCTCCCCAGTATTCCAGTCAAACGTGGGATTATGCAACTGCAACCAGGGAAGGCCTAAAACCAAAATCGGACGATAATCCCTGCATCAACAGTACAGAGCACTGCTCCAAATGCATGGAGCCAACAAGGAGTTCAAAAACAGGGGTATGCTGTGTAAAATAACCATTAGCAAGAGGAGTGGAGTCGATACCCACTACCGGGACAGGTTTAGGCAAATCAATCAAAGGCATAGCTAGAGACATAGCAAATTCCACAGACATGATATTAGCAGAAGAGTCCACGAAGGCACTGCCGGTAGCAGACCTACCACCAAAAGAAACCTGAAAGGGAAGCAAGATTTTATTACGTTTCATATTTACGGGAAATACCTGTGCGCCCAAGTGACCTCCCCGATGATCACTTAGGCGCGGAAGTTTTCCGGCTGCTTATTCTTACGCCTAGGACAGGTGTTCACTTGATGCTTGTCATCCCCACAATAGAAGCAGAGACCATTCTTCCTGCAGAACTCTCTACGTTGTCGGGGGGACACGGAGGCCCCGAGTTGCATAGGTACCTCCGAGTCTTCCGTGGAAGAGCAAAGCAACGGGACCTTGGGAGGCAACATGGGGGAGTCAGAGGGGAAAACACAAAAACGTTCAAGTTGTCGTTCCCTGAGACGTCGGTCAAGTCGTACCGCTAAGGCCATAACCTGGTCTAGGGAGTCAGAAGAGGGATAGCTAACTAGCAGGTCTTTCAGGGCGTTCGACAGACCCAACCTAAACTGGCACCTTAAGGCAGGGTCATTCCACCGAGAAGCTACGCACCACTTCCTAAAGTCAGAACAATACTCCTCTACAGGTCTCTTACCCTGACGTAAGGTCACCAGCTGACTCTCGGCAAAGGCAGTCCTGTCAGTCTCGTCATAAATGAGTCCGAGAGCAGAAAAGAAAAGATAGACGGAGGAAAGTTCAGGGGCGTCAGGAGCCAAGGAGAAGGCCCATTCTTGGGGCCCTTCCTGGAGCTGGGACATAACTATACCCACCCGCTGGCTCTCAGAACCTGAGGAGTGAGGCTTTAAGCGAAAATAGAGCCTACAACTCTCCCGAAAGGAGAGAAAAGTCTTCTGGTGCCCTGAGAACCGGTCAGGCAACTTGAGGTGGGGTTCAAGAGGTGAGGGGCACTACCATGGTAGCGTCAGGCTGGTTGACCCTCTGAGCCAGGGCCTGGACCTGTAGGGAGAGACCCTGCATTTGCTGAGCCAGGGTCTCAAGGGGGTCCATAGTAGTGTGAGGGACCAGGGTAGACTAGGTATATGGGCTTGTGATTATGTAATGATGGGGGTAGGGAAACAGACAAGTGAGCCCTAATCTACCCGCCACTCAGTCCCTGCCTACTTGCAACGACCCGCCCTAGGCGACGGGGTACAACTGGGCGACGGTCCCTACGCTCAGTAAGTGCACGACAGACAAACAGACAAGGGTACACAAAGCTAAGGGAAATGGGGCAGTTGCCCACGGCAACACCGTGAGCAACAAGAGTGGTGACAGAGCCGAGTCAAACCAGGAGTGTACGAGGTACCAAACGCAGAGCAGGAGAGTAGTCAGTAAGCCAGGGTCAATATGAAGCAGGGTCAAATAGTTCAGAAGCTGCAGCAGGGCCAGGAAACCAAACGAGAAGAATCACAAGCCAGGAGGAACAGGAAAGGCAGGTATAAATAGACAGAGGGCGGGAGCTAGCTCCATCTGGCCAGGCTGTGATAGGCTCTCCCACTCCTAAGCCTGCCATCCTGAGTGATGGAAGATGGAGTCAGTCTCACAGACATAGAAGCAGGTGCAGACTGATTACCTATGGGTGTTGACATAGAAGCTGTGCCTGGCAGATTCTTTACACATTATGACTGAGAAACATGATGGGGTTAATTACAATTAATGTGAGGCACATTCAAAATGCATCATCACACCTTGCGCCTCACATCAGAAAACGGAAAAACTTTTTTTTAATTACGGTAGCAAAGTATCGTTTTAGTATCGAAATCACAATTCTAAACGAAGTATCGGTATCGAAGTCCAAATTCTGGTATCGTGACATCCCTAGTTGGAATAGAAACATGCAGTCCTAAATCAACTCTATATAAATCTGTAATGAAAATATTGCTTAATTTCATTTCATTTCTGTTTCCAATAACATTATTTACACTCTCAAGCAATTAAATTCATACTGAGAGGTATTTAAATAGTGCGCTTTTACTCTATCCATACCGTAAGTCAACCTCCCGAGCAACGCCGGGCATAAAAGCTAGTACTACTATGTGAAAGAAAGAAGGGGACTTGGAGCCGAGTATTAGACTGAAGTTAAGAAACGGTCTACTTTGAGACCCTAAGGCTATGTTCACACGTACAATAAAAAACGGCTGAAAATTACGGAGCTGTTTCCAAGAGAAAAGGTTTTTTTTTCTTATTTTTTGGAGCTGTTCATCAAATGACACTATGAAAAACCGCTCCAAAAACAGATCAAGAAGTGACATGCTCATTTTTACATGACTTTTTTTTTTTTAAACAGCAACATAAAAAAAATGCCCAGTCTGAACAGAACGCTGTTTTTCCCATTGATTTTAATGGAAGGCTGTTCGTAGGCGTTTCAATAGTGTTTTTCCAGGCAGATTTCGGGGTGTGAACATACCCTAATAAAGACATGGAGGAGATGAGAGGCTCCTCACCATCACTCCCACAAAATAATTTTGATTGGGAGCTCTGGATGGTCACTAAAGGGGGTTTTACATTGGACGAATACAAGTGTTCACATAACCCTCGTTGCGGAGTGTAAACAAGGGAACGATCAGCAGAGGAACGAGCAAACGCCCGAGCTGCTGGTCGTATCGTTTTAAAAAAAGTTAAATTTCGTTGTCGGCAGCATATCTCCCTGTGTAAAGAGGGAGACGCGCTACTGACATGATAATAATGTATGGGGATGAGCGATCGGAGTAACGACCGCTCGTCCCCATCCACAGCTCCGTGTGACAGGAGCAAACGAGCGCCGATCAACGATGTCTCGATCGCCGCACCGGACGCTTATCGGCCGGTGTAAAAGGGCCTTAAGTCGCCCACCTGAATGCGAGTGTGCACAGACACTTCCCAGCTCTTTCCTTCCTATGCAATCCGCTTATGTTTAGATCGATGAAATTATTTTTAGGTGTAAAAACTTGAGAAATAAAACTCACAGGATCCGGTTTAAGTAATGAAAAATCTCTATTCTGACAGCTTGTGAAAAAAACAAAAACAGCCATACAATTTGTATTGAGTTCAAGTTGAAGTACTGATAAAATAAAAGCATTACAAGTAATAAAGTGCGTCTTTCATTGTTGATGAAAATTTTTGTAGCAACTTAGAATGGAAATCACAATCCAGATCCTTCAGTACGCGAGTGGTTGTGACTGTATCCGGTCTCCGGTATAATTTGTTTTCTTCACCGCACAGCCCAGTTCTTCAAGTTTTTTCTTTACCTTATCAAATCAGGCGCATCTCTTTATAGGACACGTCTACCTGACCGAACACAACTGGAGTTTTCTTTTTCTAAACACCCTAAAGACTGAGGTAACAAGAAGCTGCTGGATTTTAAAGGCACGAGTGATGAGATTTTCCCCCCTTTGAACACCTTAAAAGGGATTTTCCAGTTTAATATAAATAAAGCTTAAAAAAGGAATCAGTCAGCAGATTTTAGGCCTCAAAACTATTGGGGAGGGCGATGTAACGTTACCCTTTGTCTCGGTCGTGCAAGTTGCCAAGAAACAGACTTGGCAGTCACAAGTGCCACTCTCTGCTCTGAGTGACAACTAGCGGCTAATCTAGAGACTGTTAGAGCCATCACCGTGAAGTGAATAGATACATAGAGCACTTGCACATCAAGCGCCTGTCCCAGCTGCACTTGCGACTGTGGCGCCGAGGGGAAATTAACATCGGAAAAGGAGACAAAGTATGGTCACACTACCCTCCCCCTCCCCTATACGGCAGGTCTCAAAACTGCTTAAAAAAAAATTACCTTTAAATCACTGTGAAAATTAAAGGGTCTCTGTCACCACATTATAAGTGCCCTGTGTCCTAGATAAGGAGATCGGTGTTATAATGTAGGTGATAAAAAAAACTATCCATTTTTACCACTTTATTAGCGATTTTAGATTTATGCTAATGAGTTGCTTAATGCCCAAGTGGGTGTGTTTTTACTTTAGACCAAGTGGGCGTTGTACAGGGGAGTGTATGACGCTGACCAATCAGCCTCATGCACTCCTCTTCATTCATGTACTCAGCGCATAGGGATCCTGCTAGATCCTTATGTGCTCTCTTATACTAACACATTAACAATACTGAAGTGTTTAGACAGTGAATAGACATTCCACGGGATGTCTATTCACAATCTCTGCACTTTGTTAATGTTTCTGTGGTAGATACAGCAGAGCAAGCGTGATCTCGTTGTAAATTACAGGTTACAGTGAGATTACACTGTGCTCTGCTGTATCTACCATAGAAACATTAACAAAGTGCAGAGATTGTGAATAGACATCCCGTGGAATGTCTATTCACTGTCTAAACACTTCAGTATTGTTAATGTGTTAGTATAAGACAGCACATAAGGATCTAGCAGGATCCCTATGTGCTGAGTACATGAATGAAGAGGAGTGCATGAGGCTGATTGGTTAGCGTCATACACTCCTCTGTACAACGCCCACTTGGTCTAAAGTAAAAACACGCCCACTTGGGCATTAAGCAAATCATTAGCATAAAGCTAAAATCGCTAATAAAGTGGTGAAAATAGATAGTTTTTTTTAAAATAAAAAGCATTACTGTCACCTACATTATAGCGCCCATCTCCTTATATAGGAGACAGGGCACTCATAATGTGGTGACAGAGCCTCTAAGTTATATAACTTTCTGGAATACTTTGTGCTACAATTTCAGATATCTGTTTGCAGTCAGTGAATGAAAACACATGTTTATATTCAGAGGCAGCAAACCTTCACATACCTAGTCCTGCTCTAAACCGAGGAGATACAATTGTATCAGTCTAGACAATGCGCTGTGAGATAAACGGCCTAATAGCTTACAGAGCATTGTCTCGACAGCATACAATTGTATTCACTTCTCAGCTGAAAGCTGCACTAGGTATATATGTTTGCTGCCTCTGAATGTAAACAAAAGTATTCTCATTCACTGGCAGCAAATATAATAAATTGTGAGAAATTGTAAAGTACAAAAAGTTTACTAGAAAGCGGTAGAACTATTTGGATAATGATAGAAGATCCCCAGAAAATGGAATGAAGGAAATGGCCTAAAAGAACCTATACTTACCCGATGACCCTCCACCGTGTGGGTTACCTCGTTACAGTGACAACGTGCCCGTATACCAACGTGACCACTCCAGCCAATCACTGGTCCCAGTGGTATACAGATAGTCATTGCTGCAACAAGGTAAACTAGGAGGAGCGGGGACCACCGGCTGGTTCTTCAGACGAGTACAGGTTCTTACGTTATTTTAAGCCATTTGTTGCATTCAGTCCGTTTTCTGGGGATCTCGGAAAACTATTTTAAGCTTTAACATAAATCTGAATCTCTAAGATATCCCTATTCAATAGGTTTTTTTGGGGGGATACCAGTTACATGCAATAGTCAAATTGTGTCTTTTTCCGACAGGGCTTTGGGCACAGGGTCCCCAAGATTTTCGTTTTTCCAGTTGGGCAAGGAGTTTTTAGGAGGAGGGAAAAAAAGGCGCAGCAAAATCTTTTCAGAGCCCGATTTCTTTTAACCGCTAGAAATCCTAGATACGTGTACATTGAATATCCTCCCGGACCCTGCACTGTACGCACACGTACATTGATTATCCACATAAGACACATTGCCTGGTGCTCAACTGTGCGGAATCCCAGCCTGAACAGAGGTATATATGACACCATGTAAAGAAAAAAAAGCAAACTTGCCTTTATATATTAAAACATGAAAACCCTCCAGGTAGGGCATTAAGAAGCTCGAGATGACATAACCCTGAGGCTGCCAGTGATTTTCCATGTTTTTATAGGCAGATGGGAAAGCCTCGCTTCAGTGTTGAAATATTTTGCAGATCCATCTCGGAAAGAAAAAAAAAAAAGTCAAGGTGGGAGCCACACTTCTAACCAGGTGAGGTAGCAACTGTACATTTGTAAAACAATCACACTGCTTGAACTGAACGAAAGAGAAGAAATGATGAAGAGCAAAAACATTCGTTCCCAGTCATAAAACAAAAAAAAAATGCAGTCACGCTTAAAAATGTTAAAAACGTGCTTAGAAAAAAAAAAAAAAAAAAAGTTGGCCACAAACACGGTTTATGTCAGGTCATTTGGCTGTGTGAACATGGAGCCTGCAGCGCCATCATCATCATCATCATCACTGAGGCCGGTGCCTGCAGCATTATCAGCACTTGCAGCAAAAGCCCCGATATAAAAAAACAAAACAAAAACTACTATTAAAATATTATGTTAAATGTACCTATATCTTGTTAAGAAGGGTTACGCAGACTATTCTGCACTAGTAAAATAGAGTAAAAAATATATCGATTTCCACGATGGAGCCAATGGCGTCTTTGCTTTACGAAAAGGTAAATCTCTGTCGAAACGGTGCACTTCAAATTCTGCACGCGGCTCCGGTCATAAACCAGTACACCGGCCTTTCCATTTGTAATGAGGGTATAACGGTAATGCAGTGTACGTGTGGCAAAGCTCAGTATCAGTGCGGCTCGGCTGCAGAGGATGGCTCAATGTGTCACAAGGCTGTACAGCACTGAATGGAAAAGGCTTTCGTGTTTCTCCTTTATACTTATTCACAGTCATATTTACAATAGTGTTGCAGTCCACCGGTTATCTGGTCTTCTTACTCTTTTTATACTTGGCTTTTGAGTGCTCGTTCGGTATAAATTCAGCAGCTTGTACTTCATTGAACTCGGCCGGGTCATGTTCCACGCAGCACAGCTTGCCCCCCACCACCCCTCTGAACAGTTTATCCTCATAGTGACTTTTGCAAAAAGAATTTGGACACAGACCGCAAAACGTCGACGAAGCCTTTCCACAGACATCGCAGTGATGCCACGGGCACTCCCACTTTCCTGTAAATAAAACGGATATCAATTAAAGTGGGTAAAAAAGCAAAACAAAAACCACACACAATTATGTAAAAGCAACGTAGACATAAAATTTGACATTATTTTTCAAACAAGACTGATCACGCAAAATACCAGGAAAAAATTGCGGATGCCGATCACAAAAGTTAAAAAGGAAGGGTCACGTTAAAACGGCTTCGGACGGGTCACTCAGACACGTCAGAGGAAATCACTGTTGGGGTCTTTGCATTATGACCTCCCGCGAAGGAATAGAACGAAGTGGCCACAATACAAATTCCCGAACTATCGTAAATCTGTTAAAGAGACTCTGTCACCACATTATAAGTGCCCTGTCTCCTATATAAGGAGATCGGCGCTATAATGTAGGTGACAGTAATGCTTTTTATTTAGAAAAACGATCTATTTTAAACCACTTTATTAGCGATTTTAGATTTATGCTAATGAGTTTCTTAATGCCCAAGTGGGCGTGTTTTTACTTTAGACCAAGTGGGTGTTGTGGAGAGGAGTGTATGACGCTGACCAATCATTGACCAGTCAGCATCATACACTCATCTCCATTCATTTACACAGCAGCATCGCGTTCTTACTAGAACACGATGTGCAGCCGCATACACAGACATTAACGTTAATCAAGTGTCCTGATAATGAATACACATGATCATCCAGCCTGGACGTCGTGTACTCAGAATCCTGACACTTCTGACTCTTTTCTGTGAGATTCCAGCAAGCCACGCTTAATCTCGCGAGATTACGATCTAAACGAGATTTCGTTTCCCTTGCTGGAAATCTCACAGAAAAGATTCAGAAGTGTCAGGATTCTGAATACACATGACGTCCTGTCTGCACTTTCTCAGCGAAAACAGCTTTCTCTCCCTCCCATTGATGTCAATGGGAGGTCAGAGACGGAAACGGCTGAAGAAAAAGCATGACGCTTCTTTTCCCCACTAGTGTTTTATTCCGCTCGCGGGACAAAAAAAACGCCTCAGTCTCCTATTGAAATCAATGGGAGGCGTTTTCGGCCGTTTTTTTGGCACGGTTTCCGCGTCAAAAAACAGCATGAAAAAAAACTCAGTCTGAACAGGGCCTTAGACC
The DNA here is from genome assembly GCF_050947455.1 of Rhinoderma darwinii. Classification (NCBI taxonomy): domain Eukaryota; kingdom Metazoa; phylum Chordata; class Amphibia; order Anura; family Rhinodermatidae; genus Rhinoderma; species Rhinoderma darwinii. The sequence continues at coordinate 30,515,847 of NC_134687.1, read as the reverse complement.
TAAAACAGTTGGGAAAGGGAACCGGAGAGAGTTGGGAACAATTACTCACCAAAGGGCCTTTTCTCAAGATCAAGACAAGAGAGGTGATAAGTCTTTGTACAAAACTTCCGGTCACATAAAATGAGTTCGCCCCCATCGTTACAGCGGAAGCAGTAATCTTCAGATTCTTTCTTCCCATCACCTCTAGTTCTGCGTCTCTTAGATTTTTTCTTGGCCTTTTTGGATTTTTCTTCATGTGATGATGCGGTTGAATTCTAAGATATCAGGGAAACCATGGAATATTCATTACACAGTTTTACAAATCTCTGCTGTCAGTTCTACGTTCCACCACCTGTGCCGGACTCTGGTATATGTTATGTATAATAATTATTATACCAGCGTTACTGAACTAATCATCCTCCACCAAGGATTACAGTGGTCAAGATAAACTAAAAGCTCCACCTCTGAGGATAGCGAATATACCACCATAGTTTAAAAACATGCATGGATGCCAAGGAAATTCAGAATACAGACTGTTACAGCAGTCTATAGGCTGCAAATGGCATCCAGATGTCCGACTGTCAAAGATGTGCTGGTATTCTCACTATTTTTGCCCGACCCCTTCCTGCTAATCGATGAGGGTCCCAATGGTCAGATGCCCACTAGCCAAACGTTTGTGGAAGATATGTATTAATGTTTGAGGATAGAAAAGGTTTTTGTTTTTTTTTGCCAGAAACAGCGCCACTCTTGTCCATGGGTTATGCCTGGCATTGCAGCTCAGCCCCTTTCACTTAAATGGGAATGCGTAGTAATACCAAAAATAGTCCCTCAAGAGTCCATGCATATTACAGGAACGTACTGATCCATAACATGGCACCCATAGCCTGTTATGGACCCCTACTCAGATCTGATGTGGAGGCAGACAGATGTTTTTTCTCCTGCATTCTATGAGGATCTGCACAGGCAAAACATTTTTTGAAGGCTTCATCGCATGCTGAAATATGGCAAAAGCTTCTAGAGAATACGGCGCCTCACAGAGGAATTATATGGGGAGACACAGAACGCCTACAGGTCCTTGATACAGACCCATAGGTACTGGTGTTTTACTGTACAGGGTCTGTGCACGCGGCAATGCAGTGTGCATGGAGCCATATCTTTACTAGAAAGCGTGCTGGGTTTTGTCATTTTGTAATGCTATGAATAAGTAATGTCCTATACATGTCCTTCACTTACAACATACACTATATAGTTCCAGAATTCCCATGCATTTTAACGTGAAGACAAACCTTCGGCTTACTCAAACCTATGCCTTGATGTTGTAGTCTGTAAAACGACCCTTTGATAGGACGTTCCTGGGGTGGAAGAGAGATATCCCTGATTTGTCGGAGGAGTGGAGGGAGGTGGTGCGCTCATTCTTTGACTCCGTTATTAGTGCACGAGATTTTTTAATACAGTCGCGGTTCTTACACAGGATTTATTACACTTCGGTTAGACTTCAGAGAATTGTGGCCTCCGGGTCGGACAGCCGTTTTAGATGTCGGTCGGATGTTGGCACGTACCTCCACTGTGTATGGTCCTGTCTAGGATTTCGTCATTCTGGTCTAGGGTTGTGGAGTTTCTTCATGAAAAATTTGAGTTTCCCCGGGTTCTCTCCGGTGTGCCTCTTGGGCATTTGTTTTGTGCTAGGAAGGTTATGATTATGGCATGGAAAGCCACGGTGTGTCCTAGTCTATAACATTGGTTGCAATTGGTAAATAAGTATGTCCCCATGTGTCAGAAGTTATACCTTAGCAGGAGATGCCCTGACAAATTTGGGAAGATATGGGATAGGTGGTTGGAAACCTCGGACACTTATCGAATGTATTTTTTTTTTCCTTTCTCCCTCCTTATTACTGGCTGAAGAGGGAGCACTGGGAGATGAGTGGAGCGAATGTGTGTTTGTTTTGTCTGTTCTGGGCAATAATAATTGTCACCTTATGATCCCGTTTTAATTGCGAAATACGAATATCCTTATGTGATCCTTCCTGTCTAAATGCGGTCTTTTGCATTGTGAATGTCTCATATTTTGTGGTTATTGCCAACTAGTTTTGCTTGGTCAGTATCCTCTGTTTGTTTTTGATTGCAATTTTGTACTTTTTTAATTTTGTACCATGAGAAAAGTTAATAAAAGAAAACCTTTTAAAAAAAAGACAAACCTTCGGTCTATCACCAAGGAATCCACTACAATTAGGGGCGCCACATCTGCAGACCGTTTTCTCATTCCCAAGGCAATCCAAATTATAATTGAATGTTAGCTCATCCCCTATAAAATAAATAAAATCATTACATACAACACAGCACAAATAAGTTCCTTGATCCCACCTTGTCCGTTCACATTAAAAAGGATCTGATCGCTCTCCTGACCCGTCATTTTTATTACATGCTGGTATTCCCCGTAAAATAACAACAACAGTTCTATAAATAACAATTTTCTTAGGACTCGGAAATGTGCTATTCCTCTGTTATTCCTCCTGGGAAAGGATCAATAAATTGATAACAGGGTGATACCTTTCCCCATGTCAATGGGGTGCGGGGCCTACAGTCTGACATTGTACAAACAGTGCCGACATTGTCAGAGTGAGTAGGATCAAACATGTCAGGAGCCGACTGGTCCTCACAAAAGAAAAGCCCCTATTTTCCAGCGCTCCAATAAAAAACCCTGCATTGAATGAGTATGTGGATTGTGATCGTTACCTGCAGGTATGTCCCGCACAGCAAAGAGGCCTACACGTGTGTCTCCGTTTACAGTCCATTTCTGAGTCTCGCAGTTTGGCTGACAGCTGTGATTCATAAAGCGGGAATAGTTGCCCTTCGGTCCCGCATCAATGATTCGGTCCTGCAAGTAAACAACGATCCAGTGAGATACCCCCAAATAGTAATCATTTTAAAATATCAGTTTATTACTTTTTTAATGTCTTTTAAATGTAACAATATATTTTCTGATATTTAGTCTCCTTTAATTTTTTTTGCCGTGTGTATATTAGAATGTTAAAGGTGTTGTTCATTTTTATTAAAAGGATCCACTAAGCTAATGAGTGTCTTGTTGCTAGCAACCTCAGCGATCAGCTGCAATCTCTAGGGGGAACATGGAAGGAAGTGTTTAGTTTTCCTAAAGCGCCACATTCAGGAGAAATAAAGCATTACACATCCCCCATTGGATTCAATAGGCTGTCCACATAAAAGCACAGACATGCTATGTCCTCCAAAGTGAGAGAAACACTTTACAGCTAACAGAAGAGGGAACTGAAAGAGTGACCTTCCCCTTATTAACTAAAAATGGACAACTCTTTTAAAGGGGTTTTCCAGCCCTAAAAAACTGATGGCCTATACTCAGGATAGGTCATCAATATCTGATCGATAAGGGTCCAACACTCGGCACCTCCACCGATTTTGAAGGTGCCGCGGCGCTCGTACGAGCGCTGCTTCTCCTTCATTCCTTATCTGCTCGTACTGTGAATCGCCGACACACTTGTAGCGGCAGTTTATAGTATTACGGCCTTCTCCCCTTCACTTAAATAGGAGACGTCTGTAAGGCTGGATTCACACGAGCATGTTACGTCCGTAAAGGACGGAACGTATTTGGGCCGCAAGTCCCGGACCGAACACACTGCAGGGGGCCGGGCTCCTAGCATCATAGTTATGTACGACGCTAGGAGTCCCTGCCTACTGTAATCATGTTTACAGTATGGGACAGTAGTTCCACGCAGAGGCAGGGACTCCTAGCGTCGTACATAACTATGATGCTAGGAGCCCGGCTCCCTGCACTGTGTTCGGTCCGGGACTTGCGGCCGAAATACGTTCTGTCCTTTACGGACGTATCATGCTCGTGTGAATCCGGCCTAACACTGTGAACGACCGCTACAAGTGTGTTGGTGATTCACAGGACGAACAGGTTGAAATGAAGGGGAAGCAGAGATCGTACGTACGAGTGCCGCAGCCCCTTCAAAACAGCTGACCCCCGCTGATAAAGTATCGATTACCTAACCTAAGCATAGACCATCGATTTCTTAGGACTGGAAAGCCCCTTTTAACGATGATCTACAAATGCTAGCCGGCAGTATAAATGGCTGGACAAGCCTGACGACAACCTCAGGTCTGTCTTCCTTGCAATAATACAAATGATTACATATATCTAGCGTCACTATGATTTTCATAAATCGAAAAAAAAAAAAAAAGAAACGCAACGTTAATAAAGATAAGAAGATGAGCATCAGTAACATAGAAAACACACTGATAATACAGATTGTCGTGTCCCACCGCAATGTAAGGATCAGAACTGCAGATTCAGGGTGTTCACCTTTGGTGGTTACTATGCAGGCGACCAAACTAAATTGGGATCTAAAATCTGTGCTTGTGGAAAATATTCATTAGGCTGCCGGAAGACATGCAAAGTGAGTAATAAAGAGCGAGGTGAAATTTGTGGTTTCTTTTACAAACGTCTCCTTGAAGCATGAATAATATGTGGACGGAATATTCCCAAAAGTGTTAATCCAAAATATTTGTGGAATATGATCTGCATGATAATTACTAGCAGGATTGTGTACAGGTTTGGGATAAGTGCTGTACTGGTAACTGTAGGCCACACAGATCTGCTCAGGACCCTCCTAAAACAGTTCTTATATAATGTAACTGAAAAACCCGAGCGACTGAGGGTGAAGAGTCTGAATTGTACCCAACATCAGAAATTTGAATACATCCAAAAGGGAATACGAAATTTAATACAAATAAATGCACAACGTAAAGTATAAGGGGCTGGGGCTTTAAATCCTGTGTTCCCTAAAGAGTTTCTAGGGTAAAATTGGCATGGCCACCGTTGCAATATTTTTTGTTGAAAATTTTTTTTTTATTGCTCCAAATGCATCTCAAATTCCTTACCATTTTGTGTATACAGCTCCTCCACAGAGCTGTGTCTCCATGGTTACAGACTGCCAACTATTCCGGTGTCTTCTGATCCTACTGGTCAGGCTTCCTTCCCATCCGTCCTCTACTTTTTGCCATTATATGTTGAATAGGTTAGCAAAATGTATGGTACAGATAAAAGGGAGTGTGACTGCCGAATGAGGATACACAGGGTTTGTTTGTAGTCTGTTACCATGGACACAGGTTATCTGCATAGGAGCTTTAGGCACAAAAAACTGTAGATTTCTAGTCAAGACTATATGCAAAATAGTTTCTTTTTATTTTAGATGCATTGGAGCAATAAACATACTGAAGGTGGACATGGCCTTTAAATGTACAAATTTTGGCTACCTGAAGTCACCTCTAGAGGGAGCACTGTCAATACAATTTATGATTCCATTGATCTCACTGGAATTGTTATAAAGCCATCTTCCCCCAATACTTTATCTAAATAAATTGATATTTTATGCAGTGTTCAATTTTGAAAACAGATTTTGATAGGTTCGCATCAATTTTGCAGCGGAGCCGTTCACGTTCTGTTACCTTGTCAATAGTCAGCATGTAAAAGTGCATTAAATTGTTCTCCTGTGCGTGGCGAATCCGTGCCATGCATTCTTCTTCATCTATAAGTTCTCCTACATATTCATTCACAAACTCTCCCTGCAAATGAGAAACATCAAATCATCGGACAGGATTTATTCCATGCCTATGATACGACGGCTAGGGCTCCAGGACGACTTTTGGTCGTTGTAATATCAGGTTACCTTTTTTATGTCTCTCGTAGCGATGAGACCCCATCCTTTGCCCTCGGTTTTAATGATCTTGGTCTCTGGATAAAGACGCTTGGTAAAACTTTGATTCTGACACCTCACTCCAGCGGGGCACACTTGTGGGTGGCATTCATACATTAGCATTCGATTCAGACATTCAGAGTCAAGTCCACAGGGTTTGTTACTGGTCGGCTTACAATTGCACTTCGGAATTTCATATATATCAGCAGTGTAAACTTGAACTCTCCCGTAAGGTTTGTTTATCTAAATTAAAAACAATAGCAAAAGTCAAAACCGGGATTCAGGGAATCATTCAGGTGCATAAGATGCTATAAGTTCAGCTCATTAGACCCGCAGTCGGCCCAGGCCTAGTGGCCGCTTTACGGCGGTCTTAATGAGGCCCAAGAGGAATAATCCTTGGTAATGGAGCGACGGATATGAGAAATGATCTCGTACAACATACCTTTATGTGCTTATAAGGAGGTGGCTTTTTTTCATTTTCCTGAGTTTCTTTTGCTCTTCGTTGCGACTGAATTTCACTAAACCGGTCCTCTGCTTCTTGCAAAGCTTAAAAGGGAAAAGAAAAAGTTAAATTTATTGAGCATTTATTCCTAAAAAGTTACATTTTGTCAACAACTATAAACTTTTAAAACCTTCAGCATAAGGCTAGATTCACACGAGCGTGGGGAGGTGAACCCGTGCCGGTTCAGTTTTCACAGATCCCCATAGACTTGAGTCTATGGAGGGGTCCATGAAAAAGGAACAAAATCGGACATGTTCTGTTTTTCAACAGCCCCATTGAATTACATAGGTCTGTGTGACGGCTGTTGTTTTAACGGACTCTCGTGTGAATCAGGCCTAACCCATATGTTAAGGGTCAGATCACACGGTGGATTTCGCGGCAAAATCCGTCGTGGGATTATTTCTGCCGTCGGCATCCGCCCGAAGATCGGGCAGGCCGCTTTTTCATGCTAGCTGAAAAAAAAATAAAAAATCAGCTAGTGGGAAAAAGAGGCGTTCGACTCCCATTGAAAATGTTCTGCCACATCTGAACATTGCCTAAAAAGGACCGTACACCTGTGTGACAAATTTTTGGCCTCAAGATTGTTTCCATTCATTGGCAGCAAGCAGTTTATATTTTTAGTGCCAAAAAAAACGCTATTTCTACAGAAATCAGTTGAAGATTTCACCACTAATAATATGGCTTATTATAACCATCCAGAGTGCTGAATCTTGTCAAATCTAATTGAGATGAAACTGCTCCTGAAACATGAACTAATGATGAACCGATAAAGTAATAGAGGATTTGTGCCCTTTTTTGTATTTTTATAAACGAACCATTCTTATAGACTTTGCTGATGCTTTTGACACCATGATGTTTACTGCCACGATCCCCCTCCATATACGGAAATACCCGGGCATGGTGCGTCCAGAAATAGTCTTTGGAGCCAAAGAAGTATACTGGGAACTCTCCGATTTCATGCTTCATTTTTTGGATATTTGGAGGGATGTTTTTTGGGTGACATACTTCTGCCGGCCACCATCTACAAAAAAGAAAAAGGAATTAATACTCATAGAAACTTCTATTGAGCAAGGAAACATACGGAAATCGACACTAATAATAGAGAATAGCTAATGCAATTACCGAACACATACCTGTAAATCAGAATAGTTCCTAATAACAGCAGGAATGTTATGATAAGTAAAAAAAACAAAAACGTTTACTGATGTATACCGGCCGGACACTAAAAAAAACCCCCAAAACTCTTGCCGTCCTTCATGTGAAGCTCTATGGATACATTTGTCATAAATGCACCAGAAGGAGCGTGAATAGAGCCTTATAATCCGTGTTTACAACTCCTTTAATTCCAGCCCTGTAAAAGCAGCGACATTTTATAAGCGTTCCAAGAACCGAAAATGAGGTTTGGGGATTGGCGCTCCGCAGCCTTTTTGCATTCGTGAAATACAGAGGTTGGTTTCTTTGAGTATCTATAACAGAAGATAAACATTCATACCTGTAGTTGCCTAGTTTCACCCAAATAATATCCTGATATCGTGGCTTCTTCCCGGATCTACAGTCGTTGCAAAACCAGCTGCCATCTGGCATTTCAATATTCAAGCAGTCCGGATGAAAAGCAGCCGGGCAGGACTCGCAGCAGAGCAGACTTCCACCTGAAAGCAAAAAAAAGAAATCCATATTACAGAGGAAAATTAAAAGTGAAGGGCAGATTCATTATAGAGGTGTTTGGAGACGGTCTACTACAGGGTGGGCCATTTATATGGATTATACACCTAAATAAAATGGGAATGGTTGGTGATATTAACTTCCTGTTTGTGGCACATTAGTATATGGGAGGGGGGAAACTTTTCAAGCTGGGTGTTGACCATGGCGGCCATTTTGAAGTCAGCCATTTTGTATCCAACTTTAGTTTTTTCAATGGGAAGAGGGTCATGTGACACATCAAACTTATTGAGAATTTCACAAGAAAAACAATGGTGTGCTTGGTTTTAACGTTACTTTATTGTTTCATGAGTTATTTACAAGTTTCTGACCACTTATAAAATGTGTTCAAAGTGCTGCCCATTGTGTTGGATTGTTAATGCAACCCTCTTCTCCCACTCTTCACACACTGATAGCAACACCGCAGAAGAAATGCTAGCACAGGCTTCCAGTATCCGTAGTTTCAGTTGCTGCACATCTCGTATCTTCACAGCATAGACAATTGCCTTCAGATGACCCCAAAGATAAAAGTCTAAGGGGGTCAGATCGGGAGGCATTTCTTCTGCGGTGTTGCTATCAGTGTGTGAAGAGTGGGAGAAGAGGGTTGCATTGACAATCCAACACAATGGGCAGCACTTTGAACACATTTTATAAGTGGTCAGAAACTTGTAAATAACTCATGAAAGAATAAAGTAACGTTAAAACCAAGCACACCATTGTTTTTCTTGTGAAATTCTCGATAAGTTTGATGTGTCACATGACCCTCTTCCCATTGAAAAAACTAAAGTTGGATACAAAATGGCCGACTTCAAAATGGCCGCCATGGTCAACACCCAGCTTGAAAAGTTTCCCCCCTCCCATATACTAATGTGCCACAAACAGGAAGTTAATATCACCAACCATTCCCATTTTATTTAGGTGTATCCATATAAATGGCCCACCCTGTATTTAAAAATGTTTGCTCCCGGTAAAATCCCTTTTCCATTCCATTGGATTCATGGGGGGGGGGGGGGGCAGGACACTGCAACGTGGGTATATGGCCCTGCCACTTGAATGGTAACAAAGTGGTATTTAAAAAAAAAAAAATGCAGGCTATACACCTCCCACGGGCAAATCAGTTTGTGCAAAACCAGTAGGAGGAGGAGAAGAAAAACCAAACAGATCTTGATCCCGGAAGAGAACTGATCCAAACCAACCATAAAAGCACAGGTCCAGGAGGAGCCACACAGAGGGCATGATCTATGTCCCCCAACGAATCAAACGGGAAAAGGTTTTTACGCTGAGTACAAAAAAAACAAAACATTTTCTCGTTAATATCATTGGGGGGGGGGGGGGGGGGACACCGCACCATTGGACATCCTTAAGCAGTCGCAGAGGGAGGGAAAATGAAGAAATGAAGGCCTGTCACCATGCGACCCACAGCTTGGAGTATCTTTCAGCCCAGGCTCACATCAGAGGAAGCAATAGTATTAAGTAGGCACCGAGGCCCAGGTGGCAGCCTTGCAGACCTGAGAGGCGGACGCCGAATGCTGCACCGCCCAGGATACACGGACATCCTGCGCGGAAAGGGCAGTCACCAGAAAATAAAGAAATCTTGGACCAGAAGGTTTCCATGATCACAGACCGAATCCAACAAGCAATGGTAGCTTTTGAAGCCCGTAGACCCTTAAATGGATTCTCAGGAATTACAAATAGAGTCTGACCGACGGAAAAACTCCGCTGCAGCAAGGTGGATGCACACGAGCAGACTATGCAGGGAACGCTCCCAAGGACGGTAGAGAGCAGCACAGAGGGAATGGAGGACGATGTCCTGAATAATGTGTCCGCCAGAGACTACCTTCAGGAGGAAAGAAGAAACCGGCTGTAGCACCGGCACATGAGAAAAGGAGACGCACAGGAAGGCAGCTACCTCGGAGATTCTCCTGATGGAGGTAATGGCCACAAAAAAAGCAACCTTCCTGGAACAGACGTTAATAAAATGTAATGGGAGAGACCTGAACGGTATCCAGGACCAAATTAAGATCCCAGGTAGCAATGGGTAGGCGGAGGGTGAGAGCAGGAAAACCAAGTGGGTGTAAGCGGCTTTCCCCGCACAGCTTCCATGTGCCATGGTACACTTTGGTCGATTGGGGTTTAGGAGTTTTAAGAATAGTCTGCAAAATCGGGTTAGAGTAGGGGTGGGGGAACGTCCGACCCCCCGGGCCGTATTAGGCCCGCAAGATCATTTGGTCTGGCCCTACTTACTCAGACCGCGCTGCAGCCACGTCATTCGCTACTTGGCTCCGTTTACCCTACTCACTCACATTTAGGTGCAGGAGGACGGCGGACAGGGCCAAGTATGGCGGCGGTCTGAGTGAGGTCGGCGCGTGCCGGCCCGAGAGTGGACCAGTCGGTCACCTGACCTCACGTCGAAAAAATCTAGAATCTAAGAGGAGGACTACTTGTAGAAATGTATCGATAGTGTAGACATAGGACTTGTCCTAAACCCATGAAGTGAGGTCAGGTGACTTAAAGGGGTTTTCCCATCCACAGGATACGTCATAAAGGTCACATAGGTGCTGGTCCCAGATCTATCTCTAGAACAGGGCCCATGAACCCCTTTCTACCTCTCTGTGTTGTGGCTGAAGTTTGTGATTTCCGACCATGAATAAGAAAACCGTGTAGCATGGCTGAGCTACACGCTTGCCGTAAGTCCCATAGAAATGAACGGTAGTTGCGGAAACAGTGGCGTTCAGAGAGCTACGCGGTTTTCTTCTTCATGGTCAGAAATCAGCAGGAACAGAGAGGAAGAACGGGGATTAGGGGGCCCCGTTCTAGAGATAAGAATTAACACTGCACAAAACACGTTGTGCCGATAGAACTCCATGTACGTTCACTTAAATTGTAAATATGTATCACTGCCTTAACCCCTTAGTGACCACTAATACGCCTTTTTACGTGATTCACTAATGGGCTTTAGGCTAGGCTGACGCCTTTTCACGTCAGCCTAGTCTAAGTTCTGCACGGGTCTCCCGTGCAGGCAGGAGCCGGGGCTCTGCTGTCTGATGACAGCTGAGCTCCTGCTCCAACGCCCGCGATCGAAGTTTACTTCGATCGCGGCCGTTTAACCCGTTAAATGCCGCCGTCAATAGCGACCGCGGCATTTAACTTTGTTTACAGAGGGAGTGCGCTCCCTCTGTCACCCATCGGCGGCCCGCGAATGCAATCGCGGGTCACCGATGGGGTGTCATGGCAGCCGGGGGCTTGATAAAAGCCCCCAGGTCTGCCCTGGACATATGCCTGTTAGGACGCGCCGGAGGCACGTCCTAACAGATTGCCTGTCAGATTTACACTGACAGGCAATAATGCTCTTGTATACGAAGTATACCAGAGCATTATAGCAGCGATCGGAACATCGCACAGTAAAGTCCCCTAGTGGGACTAATAAAATCAGTCATCAAAGTGAAATAAAGATTATTAATAAAAAGTACAGTAAAAAAATAAATAAAACCATTTTTTTCCATAAAAAGTGGTTTTATTTAGTAAAAGTGTAAAAAAAAAAAAAAAAGTACACATATGTGGTATCGCCGCGACCGTAATGACTCCATTAATAAAGTTAATATGTCATTTAAACCGCAAAGTGAACACCGTAAAAAAGAAACGCAAAAAACCATGGCGAAATTGCAATTTTTTCCATTGCCCCCCAAAAAAGTCATAATAAAAATGAATCATAAGTCCCATGCACCCCAAAACAGTACCAATCAAAACAACGTCTTGTCCCGCAGAAAACAAGCCCAAAAAATCACTACATTGATGGAAAAATAAAAAAATTACGGCTCTTGGAAAGCGACGATGCAAAAACAAATAATTTTAGTTCAAAAGTGTTTTTATTGTGCAAAAGTCGTAAAACATAAAAAAACCTCTACATATGTGGTATCGCCGTAATCGTACCGACCCATAGAATAAAGGTAACATGTTATTTACATCGCATAGTGAACGGCGTCAATTTAAAAACGCATAGAACAATGGCGGAATTTCAGGTTTTTTTTATAATCCCCCCCAAAAAGGTTAATAAAAGTTAATATAAAAATTATATGTACCCAAAAATGGTGCTATTAAAAAGCACAACTAATCCCGCAAAAAACAAGTCCTCATACAGCTATGTAGACGAAAAAATAAAAACGTTATAGCTCTTTGCATGCGACTATAGAAAAACGAATAAAATAGCTTGGTCATTAAGGCCTAAAATGGGCTGGTCACTAAGGGGTTAATGAACGATTAAAATAGATTTTTATTATAGACATCAACACTAAAATTGGGCTAAAGAGCCAAAAATGAACTAATAAAGGCGTAAGCAGGAACACCAGTAGGGAAACGCTGATGAGATATGCCGTACCGCATATAGCACAGCCTGCGTGTATATGATTTGTCCCTATTAACCTGGTGATCCCTGCCACTGAGTCTGTGTCCCTATGTCTGCGTCCCAACGCGTTTCTGCTCCGTCAATTAGTGGGGTGCGTCAGTCATCAGGGGTCACAGTGATTCTAAAGTGGTAAAGCATACACAGATAGGCCGGTTAGCACATGTTGCGTGCCATTCACATTCACCCGGCCCGTGCATGACACTAGGGATCACCAGGTTAATACAAAGGGACAAATCATATACACGCAGGCTGTGCTATATGCGGTACGGCATATCTCATCAGCGTTTCCCTACTGGTGTTCCTGCTTACGCCTTTATTAGTTCATTTTTGTCTCTTTAGCCCAATTTTAGTGTTGATGTCTATAATAAAAATCTATTTTAATTGTTCATTAAGGCAGTGATACACAGTTCTAGAGATAGGTGCGGGTCCCAGAGGCGAGACTTGCATCTATCGCAAATTTAAGACATATCCATTTCTTTTCAAAACTTACCATTGCAAAGAGTCGACTGCGCTCCAGACTGACCGACGCAGGAGCAACATCTTCATCAATACCGGCGAACATCACGCGCCTCACCAAGGAGAAGCAGCTCCAGCCATCACATTAGGGGCGAGTTAATGAAATGTTTGACCAAATATAGCAGGGTCATTTTTAAAGTTGATCATTTTGTATGGCCCGCGAATGAGGTTAGAAATATCCAAATGGCCCTTGGCAGAAAAAAAGCTCCCCAACCCTGATTTAGAGACCCCGAAATCTTAGAACTCTGGCTAGAACAGTCATGCCATTGAACACAGTTGAGGTAAAGTGGGATGAGTGGATATTGGGAATGGATATTGGGCCGCTGGGGAAGAGGCCGTGGAACGTCCGCAAGAAGATTGTCGAGATCAGAATACCAGAGACTGCAAGGCCAGTCTGGGGATGTGATGTGAACAGCCGGAAGTACCTCCACCTTGACTCATTTGAGAGTCCGAAGCAGGAGAGTAAGTGGGGGGGAGAGTGCTAAAAAACTTTAACCCCTTCCCGCCGCAGCCCTTTTTCAGATTTTCGTTTTTTTCCTCCCCACCTTCCAAAAGCCATAACGTTTTTATTTTTCTGTCGATCTAGTCCTTTGAAGGCTTGATTTTTGCGGGACGAGTTGTAGTTTTTCGTGGCACCATTTATTTTGCCATATAATGTACTAGGAAACGGGAAATAAGATATTTGTGGGGTAGAAAATGAAAAAAAAACAAAAAAAAAAAACTGCGATTCCTCCATGGCTTTTTGCGCGTCGTTTTTACGGAATTCACTGTGCAATTAAAACAACATGTTACCTTTATTCTGCGGGTCAATACGATTACGGCGATACCAAATATATATAGTTTTTTCTATATTTTATTACTTTTTCACGTAAAAACCCAAGTGTAAAAAATAAAATTTATTTTGTGTCGCCAAATTCCGAGAGCAGTAACTTTATTATTTTTCCGTCGATTAAGTAGTATGAGGGCTTATTTTTTTGCAGAAAAAGCTGTAGTTTTTAATAATACCATTTTGGTGTTCATGTGACGTTTTGATCACTTTTTATTAAATTTTTTGTGGGAGATGAGGTGACTAAAAATAGAGATTCTGGCGTTTACAATGTATTTTTTTTACGGCGTTCACCGTGCGGGTTACATAATGATATATTGTAATAGTTCAGACTTTTACGGACGCGGCGATACCAATTATGTTTATTTTACTATGTTCTAGGGGGGAAATGGGAAAAGGTTTTTTTTTTTTTTTTAACGTTTAATTATTTTTTTACATAAAAAAACAACAACAACTTTTTACTAATTGTAACTTTTTTTATTAGTCCCCCTAGGGGACTTCAACCAGCGATCGTTAGATACTAATGTATTGCAGTATATCGTGATTCTGACAGGCCGGAGGCACGGCTTAATAGGAGCACAAAGATGGCGGACCTGGGGACCTTCATTAGGCCCCCAGGCAGCCATAGCAACCATCGCCACACCGCGATTACTTTGCAGGGGGGGGGGGGCGTGCTGATCTGTTAGAAGCGGTCACCCCCCTCTTTCTAATGATTTAAATGCTGTGGTCGCTATTGACTTCGGATTTTAACGAGTTAAACTAGATGGATCGCGCTCGAGCGCGATCCCGCTAGTTACTCTGAAGTGTCGGCTGTAACATACAGCCGACACCGGCATCGTATGGAGCGTGTTCACTCTGAGCCCGTTCCATACTTCCGCTACCCGACTTTGGCGTATGGATACGTCAAATGTCGGGAAGGGGTTAAACCTGACCATGGAGTGACTTGGACGTCCACGGACTACATTACCTGGAATCTTGTAGTTCAGACAGGATGTGAAAAGGGGCCAATATCTGGGGAGGGGGGGGGGGGTGACCAGCAATAGGAGGTACATGTCGTGTATGTCAATGGAGGACAAGAACTTGTTCAGTTTTCACATCCAGGATTTCGGGACCATGAAGAGATTGGTGTAGGACTCTGAAAGTTCCGGCTCTGGAATGACAAGTCCCGGATGGAGGAAAGAGGGAATTGCTTGGAAAAAAGGCAGACGCACGAGAAGAGAACTGAGTCGTCGTCGACAGAAATAAACTACCTTGCGGAAGGGACAACAATTCGACCTAGTATCTTAAAACCACCTCTCGAAACCAGGTGTCATCTACGTGTGCAATCCATATCTCCTGAAAAGGGAGAAGCTGTCTGCCTATGTGAAGAGAGTGGGGGGGGGGGGGATACTTCAGGCGAAAATGGATTCGGTAAAAGCAGGATTAGGGGCCCTGGGACAAGCCTGCCGGGAGGTTTGGTTTAAAACAGTGCTTCTCAGTGAGGCGCAGCTGGGGACGCAGTTTAGACAAAAAAAGAGATATTATATACACACAGGTCTTTCTCTGGCTGTGACAATTTCTGGTTTAGCAACATAAGTAACTCCTTTTGTGCTTATTTTGTTATTGTATTTGGTTCAGGAGACAATGACCAACTGTGAGGCCCAAGTTGAAAAAGATTGAGAAACTATGATAGTCTCCTGGAATCTGAGGACTAGGAGAGAAGTTCTAGGAGAGAAGTCAAGAAAGGATTGAAACCTATGGGAACGTTTTGAAGATTGCTGACATCTGGAATGAATCGGAGGTAGGAGGGAGCTCTTACCTCCAGTAGCTTAAGAAATTTCGTCCAGACGCTTCCCAAACAATCTACCTCCAGAAAAGGAAAGGCCAGCAAGAGCCTTTTTGGGAGTAGTGTCAACCATGATTTTCGCCAAATAGAGTGGCGAAGGGATGCTGCACCCGACAAGGGGAGTGTTCTGCTGGAAAGGCGTGACACAGGCGGGTCCATTGAAGAGGAGACCACTTATGTAACAGATCCTGTGGAAAAGCAGATCTGTCCTATTGGAAGTGGATACGTGCCGGTCAGGGGACTTCCATTACTTAGAAAGGATCTCCTCATAATCCCCATGGTTAGAGAAGAATACAGGCGGACGCCTATGGTGGCGAAAGGATACTTCCTCCTGAGCAGGAGAAAAGTCATCATCCTTCACATGAAATGGTTCCCGTACAGCACGTATAAAATCCTGTATGGCACAACCAGTTTTGTATCCCACTCTGACTAAGGATCCAAGTCCTCACCTGAGGAGGCAATCTGATCCTGGAACGAGGGAGTCTCCCCAGCAGTTGTGGTAACAGGGCATATCTCAGTAGAAGCAGAGGATTAACAAAATCTGTCTGGAGAACTTTTGACCCGCTTATGTGATCTGCACCTTGACGCAAAATGCATTCTCCTTCAGGAGGAGATTCTGTGTAGGGACGAGCCGGAGTACATTGCTGGGGTGGCAGATGCTCCAAGGACGCAACCGTAGACTGCGAGTCTGGATAGGTCTCCTATGGTCTGGGATAGGGACCTGGCCCATTCAGGTGGTACCGCATCCTGACTGACCGCGTCAGAGGAATCCTGGGGCAAGACAGTGAACACAGAGCTGGCTGCATGAGAGGTGCCAACACTTTTTTTTTTTTTTATACCTAGTGTGACCAATAATTAGATGCATAAAAACACAAGATTCTTACTGTACATTTCCTATTGCCAATGTTCAGTTGATATGGTGCAGACACAGTAATGTATAAGCCAGAATATCACATTACCAGCTACACATTGCACGCCATTGTGCCCCATGATATTGCCAGCCATAGTGGCCCTTCACAAGTGCCAGCTATAGTGGCCCATCACAAATGCCAGCTATAGTGGCCCATCACAAGTGCCAGCTATAGTGCCCTTTTATTATCAGGGACAGTCCTGCAGTAAACCCCCTCACCTGAGCTTAACAGCCAGATGTGTGCAGAGGAAAGAGATACTGGGGATGGCTTGGTTATCTGTCAGCACACCGGAGGAGGAGAGGGCTTTGGCTGCTTTTGCTTAAAGGGAAGGTGTCGAAAAAAATTTTTTTTTTTATTTTTTTTATATCAATTTGCTTTTAGTATGTTATTAAAATAAATTTTATTTATTTGTGTTTTACTTTTTTCTTACTTTTACTTCACTATGGGGGCTGCCATTTTTTTTTCATCCCTGTATGTGTCGATTAACGACACATACAGAGATGGAATACGGCACATACAACTCCATAGGGAATGCAAACGGGAGCCGTTCCATTCACTATAGCGTATGCCGGCTGTGTGGGAACGGCGCATGCGCCGCTCCCACACAGTCCAAAAGGAAGGTCTTTGGCAGAGCGGAATCCGGCGCCATTTTCATGTGGACTGGAAGCCGCGGCCGGACAGCAAGATGACTACTTCCGGTCGCGGCTTCCGGACATATGTTCCAGGCAGCGAAGACGCGAGGAGGCAGCAGCGGCGGCGACAGGAGCAGGTAAGTTATGTTTGTGTATGTATATTCGTGTTATACTGTCTGATTACCACTGTATCTAATCCTCCTACACTGTGTGCCGCCATTTTCTGAGCGAAAGCACAGTCTAGGAGGATTAGAAGATTCAACCACCTCCTTCTCCTGGCACTAGCCAGGATAGGGGAGGGGGGATTGTGTGAGGACACTAGAGCGTGTGTGTCTACACCAAATTTGCAGCATAAAGCAATGAGGTTGCTTTACCACATTGCAATGCTGCAATTTTGGGAACTGCTCCCTCTAGTGACCAACACATGGAAATTTTATAAATTAGAATCTAATTTATAATATTTCCTGACTTACAAAAATTAAAACAATGTTTAATCACTTAAATACTTACTGTTTAACTAAAAAAAAAAAAAAATTATAATTCTAGTGACAAATTCCCTTTAAGTGTGGTGGACATGGCAGAAACTGCACAGATTTACTGTGCGATGTGTAGAATGGTCACTGAACAGTCACACTTTATAGAAGTCCGTTCCTAAGATGTGAGTAACCAAAGAAACAGGGTGGGCTTTACAATACATGTAAAAAGGCGCTTGCAGTGCTGACTCAACAAATGTGTAACAATTACACAAAAAGAAGAAGAGAAAAGACAAATGCTGCTAGAGATTTGCACATCCAAGACAAAATTACAATATACATGAAAAAGCACAAACAATAAGTACAGAAGTACTCAAAAGGGGAAAAGAAAAAAACAAAAAACAAACTTAATAATTGTTTTTAGATGTTTTTCCCCCTTTTCAGTACTTCCGAGCTGGTTTGTACTTTTTCATGTATATTGTAATAAAGTAACTTAAATTGTTTTGGATGTGCGACTCTAGTAGCATTTGTCGTTCCTTTTTTTTTGTGTGACTGATCAGTGAGCAGATAACAGAGATCCTGTACACACAGCACATGCGGCTCCCACACAACTGCACCGCCAGAAAAAGAGCGAGACCTGGAGCTCAGACAAAAATTGTGTCTAATAGTCTGAAAAGGTCAATTTCTAAAGGGAATTCACCCCCATGCATGACACTTACTGTCACTCCTTGTCGCAAATGATGTTGTGAACCTAAATTCATGTCACCATTTGCTGATATTTGGTTGCATTCGTGACCATTTTAGTCACAGTCTGAAGACCTGAATCTGAAAAGTTTCATAAAATGAACAAAGCCTATAAAAGAAAAAAACAAAAAATGTAAGAAAATTTGTAACATACCTTTAGAGCAAACAAAACACCAGCACACGTTGACATGGGCATGGTGGCTATTGCCCTTCTTGGCAACAAAGTGAGCAGAGCAGATGATGCTGGAAGGAGTGAGCACTGTGCATCCCGCAGATATACAAGAGTCTCCACCGTGGTAAGCAACTGGGCAGCGGACACATCGTGTTAATCTTCCTATTAAATATAAAAGCACAGCTTAACTTTCAAACAAAGCCACACGAGTCTGTACACGAGCACAGGACTGTCCGTTTAAAGGGACGCAAATAACAAGAGCGCATAGACTAGAGGAGTAATCGCTGACCTTTGATTGTTCTGGCATTTGAATGGTTAGAAATAAGGCAGCTGGCACAGCGATGGAGCGGGCAGCGGAATCCTTTG
Organism: Rhinoderma darwinii; assembly: GCF_050947455.1. NCBI lineage: Eukaryota > Metazoa > Chordata > Amphibia > Anura > Rhinodermatidae > Rhinoderma > Rhinoderma darwinii. Next base: position 30,497,072 of record NC_134687.1, on the reverse strand, counting down.
CCATCGAATATTGCATTAGGATACTTCCGTAGACAGGACTCATGGTAAAATTTGCCACAGTTTGACGCGATGCAGCGCTTAACATCCGCATTCTTCTCCTTGCACACGAAACATAAGTGAACGCCTGCACGAGAATAAAAGAAAAATGCAAACAGATTATGACTGAATTCTGCTGGAGCTACTTTAAATTGAAAGGATAAACTAAACATTCAACAAACTTCTGACAAGTCAGAAGTTTTGATCGGCGGGGGTCCGACTTCTGAGACCCCACCAATCGCTTAAACGAAGCGGCAGAAGCGCTCGGATTAGCACTGAACCGCTTGGTTTCTGACAGGCTTTTTTCGGGAAAGCCGATGCAGCAGCGTACAGACTCAATAGAAAGTATGCGGGCCCGTACACCGGCTTTCCGAAAAAAGCTGATCAGAAACGAAGCGGCTCAGCGCTCGGACCCCCACCAATCAAAACTTCTGACATGTCACAAGTTTGTTGAAGCTTTAGTTACACTTTTTAAGGTTTTCAGAAATTCTCTAATCTAAATGTTATTATGAGAATCTCTACTGGCAAGCGGAAAGGATTCCGATTAACCCCTTCCCTCCCCATGATGTAATCGTACATGGCGGTGAGTGGGTCACTCCCGCAAACCGCCTTATTATTACGTATTGGTGGATGGTGCGGGCACAGAAGCGATCACTACTGGTAACTTCTAATTATAATCTCCATGTTGTACGTGTTTGCTGTAGGTGACCATCTACCTGACGTACATTCTTCACACTGAAATGGGACATTTGGTCGTTCTGAGAGTCCAAGACATGATAAGTGGAAAGCGGAGCAGCACAGACCTTCACATAACAGGAGATCCCCGGCTTTTTCACAAATCTATAAAACACACACACACAAAAGAATATTAAAATTGCAGAGCTTTTCTTTATACAATAAATAATCTTGATTGGCTGAAGCTGGAATACCCCTTTAACCAGGGCTGTGGAGTCGGTAAGCCAAACTTCTGACGTCATCTTTCCACTGTCCGAGACTCCGACTCTTTCCTAAATGACTCGTGTATAATAATTCGTAAAAACAAAAATGTACTATAGTAAAAACAACATTAGACTTTATCACCATCATGTAAATAATCAGGATACTTGGATACAACATAAAATATATTTATTGGAACAAAATATATCTGAACAAAAAAAAAACGTTTCTTAATTCCGGCAGAGCAAATACGTAACACACTAGGCATTTAATAAATGAACAGTACAATATATATATATAAAATCAATGTATTTTAAAGCTGGAGTTGGTACATTCCGACTCCACAGCCCTGCCGTTAACAGGTGTCATTGTATTCAATGAATGATACCGAGGGCCAGAAGAAACAGGGACGCCTAACAGCATACATTAAGCGGTTAGTTGGGGCAGTAAAATATATCATGTGTTACCAGGCATACAAGCTCCTTCTTTCCTTTTTCTGACTTTTTGCACAGCAACGATTCATCGGCACTTTCAGAAGGCGACTCTGATCTTCGGTCACATACCTATGATAGAAGCAGGTTCCGCTTTATAAAACATCAGATCAATTTTGTAAGTTCTATAGAACGGTTGGTGCCCTCCCACCTCTATTTCATATACAGTCGTGCGAATTCTGCAATGTCCCTGATGTTCACATCTACATCCGCGTCTCCAGTGCAGATTGCCAGATTTGACCCAACAAACCTCATTAGAAGTCAATGGGGGTCAGTCGGACGATATCCGTTGTAGGATGGATCCGAAACTGCATCCTGGTTAATGTGAACAGAAACCAGGACGCAGATGTAAATAGAGCCTTATGCAGAGGGATTACCTGCACCATCAACGTTTCAGACGGTCGGACGCTTTGTGGCAGTCACAAGGTCAGGCGTGACCCTTCCTTACCCCCCAAAAAAAAGTCACATCATGGTAATCCTATAATTGTACGTGACCCAATATTGGCATATACCTAAAAGGCACACTACACAATGGATTCTATACAGTTTGCATAAAATGCAGCTACATCTATAGATACGACATGAAGATTTGTACCTCATTCTCAATCATGGACACGGGAGATGAACTCTTGCTCACAGCCGCCGTGACCGAAGCCAAGTCCGAATTGCGATTCCTCTTCTTCAGTGGCTTACAAGCGTCGGAGAGATGGTGCACTGATGTAAAAACAAAGTCTTAACTTACTGGCCTCCGGAGGAGAAGCATTGCAACATTGAGGACACTAACTATCCCCAGAATATGATCACATAATGCTAGAAAAGTTACTTTATTATCAGACACAACTATATTCTTAAAGGCATATAGAGGATCCACCACGCAGGACCCTCCTCTACTACCCAGTCACTAACAATTACAGCATATAAAAACTGCATGTCCCCGGTAACAGCCACTGTAGGGGAAAAGAACAGCCGATGGCAACTTCACCAGGCAAAATCAGCGGTTATCCGGGGGTGGCGGGAGGCAGACAGGTGGTGATCTCATATTGAAAGTGTGGTCTGTGATGAGGCATTCCCTTTAACTATGTAACGTTGTAAATGGTCATTGCTTTAAAACGTTCTTTTAAAAAGACTTTTCTTCACCAAAACAAGTAGAAAAAGAAAAAAAGGAAGGCGTATAGAATATGCCAATATACTCTGCATAAATAATTCTAGGATTTGTGTTACCTGTCTGGGACTTAACAGGGGCACATTCTCTGCCTCTACAGTGCTTGGAGGACTTTTCATTACTGGCTTCCACTTGCTACAGGTGAGAGAAAACAAAAAGAAAAAACAAAAAAAGTCAATAACAAAGGTGAAAAGAGAAACCCAAAAAGGCCACTTGTGCATTCATTCACACTGCTGAACCAGACCGTTCCCGAATATCTTAAAATGAAAGCCTGTTCCAGCTTTCATTCAATGTTTTACCCTAAAATAAAAATCTAAATGTGCATGACAGGAGTACGCAATGTGTCAGACTATTATATATGTGTCAGACGGTATTCTATGTAAATTAGCAGAAGAGGAGGAGGGTAATATGGGAATATACTCGTCAATTATATAGAATACCTGTCCTTGGCTGCCATCTAGTGGAAAGCCTGCAGAAGAGCACCCTTCAATTAAAAGCTACGCATGTTATTCGAAAACAGGAAGTGATAGGACGCTGAACGACTGCAGCAGACTGTACAGACAAAACAATCAGATCAGAACTAGAAATCAGGTGTCTGGGAGGAAACAGGAGTCAGTCCGTTTTGCTTTTAATTTTTTTTTTTTAATAATAATAATGATGATGATCTGCCTACATACAGCCCACACCGGTCTATTATTATAGCGGAGTCCTAATGAAGTGATAAGCTGCCATACCAGACACAGCCAATGGCTAAGGGAGGTGCTTTTTCGAAGGGAAAACATATAAAAGTGAGTTCCTATTTTCTTATCATGGACAAACCCTTTAAGAAGTCTTCTTTATATACAATATGAGGTTTACTGGTATTTACTGCTCACACATCTGGAGATTATAGGCACTGGATGGAAGTGCAGGAAAGGTCAAGTGTCTGTTCTGTAGCCTCCAAATGTAGAACAGGGATAGGAGTAAATGAGTTGTAGCGGCTGCAGAATGGTATTCGTGACCTCCAATGCATGAGAAAATAAACGTGTATGTAGGTGCATAAAAAAAAAAGTGCTATAGCAACCAATCAGAATCCAGTTTTTTTCAGAGGCACCTCGGAAAATATAATTAGTGACCTAATTGGTTGCAATGGAAAACCGCTCCACTTTCCCTTTCACACTCAGCAGTTCCAGTGTATCCGGGGTTTCATCTGGTCACGCCATCTGACCTACCGGGAGACCGACCAATCAGGATCTCTCCGCCACTGTAGAACATGGATGCAGCAATTTTGTGATATGGAGCAGGTCTACTATAAGAACCTTCTCACACCCTGAAATCACCACTATCTGGAGAAGAAGCTAGGCAGGAGGAGCGCTGGTAATACAGACCGTGCCCAGCATCAATGCAGGTGCCCATGTAATATGAGGGTGTCTATAGGGTATGTATACTTCTGCCACCATGAAGCAGTTTTGCAAAGTGTTGACTGACTAGTATTGATTTCATGCAGCGCCAAAGCAGATCCATGTCTCCATGGTTACAGCCCACAAACAAACCCGGTGTAGTCAGATCCTGCAGAGATGCTCCCTTCCTAGCGACTATGTCTGCAAGACGCAAGATCAGACTACTTACCACATATCTGTATAGGAGCTGGTAGGATTTTTTTTTTTTTTTTCAATTATGATTTGTAAAGTTACTCCATTTTTATTATTATTTTTTTTAGACGCATTGGGGGAGTATTAATAAAAAAATAAAATAAAAAAAAATTATTATTATTACTACTAAGTTGCAAAAGACGAAATACCCCTTTAGCATTATTGATGAATATGCAACAATCTGTGACAGGTTCTCCTTCCGCTAGATTGTACCATATTCTGGCGATATAGAGGACTCCCGCAAGATATACCAGCAACGTTACAATGTATCTACAGCTCCAGTGTGTGGACAGGTGGAGCAGGTTGCGTTGTCCTGCAACGTTGGACAGGACAAGCCAAAGCAAGAACTCCAGTAAGAAGCCCCAAACTTTCCTCAGATGTCCAGATATTTAGCCACAAAAGCAGAAATTTGTCACTGAAGGAAAGGGGAGTTAATCTGGTCAGGAATACGTTGGTGTCTTGTTTTGCGCTCTATTCACATTCAAAGCTTCTGAATTCCTCTGCTTTCCGGTTACGAGTGCAGTGCATTCTGGGATCTTAGATGACAAAGCTACAATATTTGGTCATATGATGCGCTGCAGTGTGTAGATAAAGGGATTCAGAGTAGCAATTACAGCAGCTTTGGATGTAAATGGAGGAGAGTTTCCCCACTATTGCATGATGACTTACTATGGTGTTAAATACAAAGCCAGGAGCCTGAGAGATAGTGAGCAATAATGCGTGCGCGTTCTCTTCTATCGGCATGTGTGTCGGAGTCTCATCAGGACAGGTTTATCAAATGCAGTGCAAATGAAAAGTGGAATAGCTGCCCATGCAACCAATCAGAATCCACCTCTCATTTACCAAAGGCACTTTGGAAAATGAGAGCTGAAATCAGACTGGATCCTACGGGCAAATACTTCAAATTTCTCCAAATACCCCCCCCCCCCCAGTGTTCACTAAGCAAATTTCAAAAGATTGCTCTTCTGTTTTGGATCCTATTGTAAGAGAATGCCATTTTATTTCTCATAACGCCCATGTGTGCCAAGCCATTCTGTCTCTTACAGGGAAGTTCCACCTTCGTAGCTATTTTTTGTTCCAACACATCTAGAACAAAAAAAGCCGCAACTTTGTAAATATTTTTCATTCAAATTTTTTTGGGTGTATACAGCTCCTTTGCAGATCTATATGTTTCCATGGTAACATACGACACAATCTGTGTAGTCTGATCCTGAAGTCACACTCTTATCTGGCCTCTACTTCTTGCTAAGCATGTTAGTCAGAAATAGGGGCAGAAGCGAGTGTGACTGCTGGATCAGACTACACAACTTGTAGTCTGTTACCATGGAAACAAACATCTGCATAAACAAATTGGCAGGAGATTTTAAATGAAGACGCTTTGCTTTTAACTGTATTGAAGCAATAAGAAGTAGAATTGGTTTTTGAAAGTGGAACGTTTCCTTTTAAGGTGCAAAATAGACGTTCAGTCTTTACAATTCCTGTTTAGTTCCAAACTTTGCACGACCTTCATGTACACAAACTCATTTATACAAAGTTGTCAAGTCTCAATGTGCAGGCTTTATATTGCCCCCCCCCCCCCCCCCCCACTGTACTCACCCTAATGAGTGCAGAGATTACCGGGTGATGAATCGGACAGTCGACTGAAGGGTTAGATCTAGACCTCCGCTACTTTGTTAGTATAAGACTACGACACATGGAAACACGTTACCTTTTGATTTTGGGTCCTGAGGCTCTTCCTAGGAGCTGCTTCCTCGTCAGATGCCTTTCCGTCCGCCTCTATGTGGTTTCGTGTATTTCCATGCAATCTGCCTTTAGGGGGGAGTTTGTGAAATGTGTATGAAAAACCCAGGAATAAGAAAGGCTGACCTCTCTAGCCCTTATTTAACATTTGGTCACATTTCTACACCAGATCTAATGCAAAGCCGTCCCAGCGGTCTGGTCTACAACCTTGTAGTCAAAGAGCTTTTCCCACCACTTTCACTTATAGCATATAGACATGCCATAAATGTATGATCCAATGGGGTCCGCCCACCAGCACAGTTCATCCTTCGCTACCTCTGGACGTACATGGCTCTAACCAGAGCAGCCCAAAGCCCATAATAAGCCAACCTGAAGACCCCTATTAATGTTTGAGGCCCACTGACAGGAGCTGAATGGGCACGCCGCTCTTTGATCACTAAAACGAAAGGGTTGGTTTTATTTTAGTGAGGGGGTCCCTAAAGTCTGGCCTCTCTGGATCACACATTAATGGAATATTAATATTATGTTATCTATCGGAGCAGAAAAAATAAAAAAAATAAAAAAAAGTAGTGTTCCCTGGAATTCGTGAAGCGCTATGTTTATAGGTTATTTTATGAGATTTTCAATACCCGCCCCCTAGTGGTGACTCCTACTTGTATGTATGTGTAGTGTGCACAAAGACAGGACTTAACCAACACCAAGTAAAAGGTCAATTGTTTTATTTATTGCTGGCTCATGTCACCCATTTTAAGAAACTGAAAGCATAGGATGCACAGCATATAAATAATGACAGTTTTCCTTCCATCATCACTGTGTTTAGCATGATTCGGTAACATGCGACTTCGATAATACACCAGAAGTGTGTGCCCCCCCGGGGCTTTACGGGTCACACAAAAAAAAAGGAGAATGAGAAAGAACTTTGTATCTCGGACAAAGCTAGCAAGTTGCGACACCACTATAGTTACTCCATGTATAAAACAGATGAAATGACTCGTTTATTAGGATGAAGAGGTTTACCATTAAGTATTAGGAGGATCACTGTGCCGTTACGGACGGGTGGATACAATGTGTGACTGCACAATGTAGGGGAAGGGGGGATTGGAACCACAATAAAAAGATATTTACAAGCGGCGGATCTCTTCATAAAGAAGCCGTATGACAGTAAAGAGCACGAGTTTATGTCCTCTTAAAGAAACACACACGCCTGCACCTTGGAGATTACAAGCTACTTGGCACAGGACGCTGCTTAATATCTAGCTGGACCGGAGACAAGGGACCGAGTCGAAGTTGTATCTGGCAGGAGAGATATATTGATATAAATGCATGTTTAACCAAACTAAACCAAACGGCAGTTTTGGTGGGCTTTTGTTTTTTTTATCCCCAGGGTAAAAATTTAAAATATGTTTGGGGGGGGGGGGGAAAGGGGTTAAAAATCAAAGCAAAATCCCATCACTACACCTTTTACTGGAATCTTAAAAAAAAAAAAAAATCCATAATTATCTTAGAAAGTTTTCATGACGTAATTCTGGAGCATTTATCAGAAATGAGCGGATAACATGAATTTCAATTACTTCTTGATCTTGATCTCCTCTTCGGTGGCTCTTGAAATACTTTCCGCTTGACTTCCCCCGCGGTCTTCGGCGTTGTACCTTGAAGGATACAGAAGGTTTTTGTTTGTTTTTTTCCCCATCTAACCGGTATCCAAACATTCCATGACAATTGCTGAGATCAAGACAAATCAGGGCTCCAATGCCGGGATAATAACGTTCACGGGAGGGTCGGCTGGGCTAAAGGGCCCGCATTGACACCAGCGAAGCGGACGTGTGATACTGCTAGTCGCATGTCATATTGTAATATTTATAGGGCTTCTTCATAGGCTTCATGTTACAGTCTAAAGTCTATAGGCCCAGAACAATAAACACAGATGACAGACTTGCTTTGTCCTCTATTGCATTACAGTTTTGCCCAAAGGAGAGTCAAAGGGGTTCTTATTAGCAAATCAATAGAATATGTCATAAATGAGAGGGGTCTGACCACTGGGAGGGGGTCCAGGTGAGGAAGTGGCAACGCATAGGTGATCGCTTTACAATGAAACCTATGAGTCTCCTCTCTACAAGGGACAGGATCAGACCCCCACAATCAGACATTTATTGCCTATCCTATCGATCTGCCGCACATCTCTAGTAAGATCCCCTAGAAGTATTTATCCAACGTTACTGCATTTACAATTAGAAGAGCATCTGAGATTCATAAATGTAAACTTTGTCACCAATATTTATCAGCCTCTATTTTATAATTTAATTGTAGTTTTACACCGTTTTATTAGAAATGTAAATGTGTCTTTTAGATGAAAATTAAAGGGGATGATCCAAAATTGTTAGAATAAGAAGTGGATTACAAGACCTCGAGCGATCAGATATAATTTGCGGGGGAATCGAACAGCAAATGTTACAGCGCCACCACAGGAGAAATGAAGTATTATACAGTTCTCAATTAAATCAATGGGCTGTCTGTGTAGAGAACGGACGTGGCGGGTTATCCAGAGATTTGAGGAGGGTCCTAAACAGTGGGGCTCCCCTCTGTTAACTCATAATAGGGTATTTGGAAATGGGTTTTCTAAACACGTCAAACCCTTTAAGATTGCTGGGGTCCCCTTTACCTTAAAGGGGTTTTTACGATCAGGGACATTTAGGACATATCCACAGGATATGCCATAAATGTCAGATATATGCAGGTCCCAGAGGTGGGACCCGCATCTATCTTTAGAACGGGGCCCCCTAAACCCCATTCTACCGCTCTGTGCTCTGGCTGACGCATACAATTCCCGACCGACCATGAAGAGGAAAACAGGATAGCTTGCCTGCTTCGCAGTTTCCGTAACGGCCATTCAGTTCTATGGGACTTCTGGATACAGCGTAGCTCATCGAGCTACGCTGTTTTCTTCTTCATGGTTGGGAATCACACGCGTTAGTGAGTGGTAGAACAGGGTTACGGGGGCCCTGTTCTAGATAAAGGCCCACCTCTGGGACCCTCACATACCCGCCATTTACAGCATATCCTGTGGATATGTCATAAATGTCCCTGATGGGAAAACCCCTTTAACTGAAGCTGGTGTCAGAACGGTTTCAGCACTTCTTTGACCAAGTAAGCTTCCAAGTTACTTTGAAGACTACTTGGACCAGTTTCAATAAGGGAAGATCACAACCCCCTCCGATCTTAAAGAACCCCTGTCAACTCTCTTGATGTCTGTTTTGGTAAAAACTTTTTAGGCATCGCCCGTGAAACAAACTATTCTGGAGCTTTAGATGTTAGAACTCTGTATTGTGCTGTTCCTCTGTTCTTCCCCCTCGAAATGTATTAATAAATTGGCAACTGGTCATTAATGAGAGCCTCTCAACTCTCCTGACATGTCTGTTTTAGTAAATACTTGTATTCCCCATAAAATAAAAATTCTGGAGCATCTCTTCTTAGAATGCTGTATTGTACATTTCCTCTGCTATTCCTCTAACACATTTATGAATAAAATGACAATTGGTTGTTGGGGGGGGGGGGGGTCCCCTACACTGACTGCACTGTCCAATCAGTGCTCACTTACTCCAACTGTAGGGACACGCCCCTTCAACAAGGGCAGTGGTAACACCCAATTGTCAATTTATTCATACATTTCCAGGAAGAATAACAGAGGAACGGCACAATGAGGAGTTCTAAGAAAAGTTGTACCAGAATTGGAACTTTCTAGGGAATACAAGCATTTACTAAAACGGACATAGTCGGAGAGGGAACAGATCCTCTTTAACATTCCCTTGTAAATATTGTTTGCCTCTTTACAGGGACAATGCCCAATGTGCTCAGTTGCCAATTTATTCATATATTTCCAAGGGGATTAACAGAGGAATGGAACAATGCAAAGTGTTCTAAGAAAAGATGCTTCACAGATGTTATATGGTGAATGCAAAGATTTACTAAAACGAATAAGTCAGGAGAGTAGACCGGTCCTCTTTCACTTTCATCTACAGACGAACATCCATTTTTAATAAAACCTGAAAAGCCTCCATTAATAAATGTTTACAAGAAGGCATTGCACGTAACCTTTACCTAAAGAGCCGGTGTGCACCGAACTAAACAGCGATTGCAGCAAAACAGAAGCGTTATAACGGTGGAGGGTTTATAGCTGCAAATAGTGGGTGGACAGATTATACGGACACTATTATTGCATCAATTCAAGACTTATTCGTTTTAAAAAAAAAAAAAACGGAATCATTTTTTTAATATTATTACGGTAAGGAATTAACTAGAGACAACGTTTTGTATTACATATGCTGTCGGACTAATCGCTATCGGGGAAAAGCTTACAATACGGCGGACAGCATCTTGGTCAATCGTAGACCAGGTAGCAAGGATTTTTTTTTTTTTCCGGCTGGCTTTTTCTTCTTTCATTGCTATAAAATAGACTCTCTACATCTGTGTTATATGTAAAACAATAAAAGAGGAGGATATGTAACTGCATCTACATCAGCTGGAACATACAAAACAATGGCCTATAACATATATATATATATATATATATATATATATATATATATATATATATATTAGTAAAAGGGATTAGTAGAAATGTTTGCTCCCATGTAAAAGCATGATGGAAGCTATTTAAATGCCTTAGAGTACAGTGCAGTATCATGTTTACCAGAGTCTTCTTCAGATTTGGGCGAGGTGATTATGGCAAACTTTGTATTATATCGGGCTTTTTGTTTATCGCTGAGCATGTTCCATTGCGACTCAAGTAACTCTTCAATCTCTTCACTGGAAGTGTCAGGATGTTCACTTATTACCTGTAGAGGGAGACAAAAAGAGAAATCTCTCAAATTCACAGCAATGCTTCCATATCCTATACAGACGCTACTTGTAGGACAACGATAAAAGCAGAAGTGCATCTTCGAGATACTACTTTGGGATCAAAAATAATCTAAGAGCCAAAAACGGCATCAAAACGGTGATCCTGGCCTAATTATTTTTTGTCCCATCTAAAAAGAAAAATTGTAGCAACTTTGCAAACAGCCTTTATGTAACATCTCCTACCATCTTGTGTACAGAGCTCCTCTGCAGATCTATGTTTCCATGGTTACAGACGGGGGGAAAAAAATAAATTGTATGCAGTCTGATGCTGCAGGGAAGGTAATGCGATTGCAGGATCAGACCAAACGGAGTAGTCTGTTAATATGGAGACACATACCAATAGTAGACACAAAACAATAGGATATTTTAAATTCAGATATTGTGGAAAGTGAACGCAATTTGCATTTTAGATGCATTGGAACAGAGCAAAACAAAAAGGTTGCGGAGGTGAACCTTTTCTTTAAAAAAAAAAAAAAAAAAAAAAAAAAAGGAGTACCTCCAAAATTCCCATAATATGTTAGGAAACTGCTTAAAATGTCAAATTCTTAATAATACATTAAAAAGGGAACTCCGGTTAAAAAAAAAAGGAACATCACATTGTGACTTTTTATTAGGTATTCTCTCAAATCCCACTGAAGTCATCTCTGAACCCAGACAATGCGTGACAACACCAAATCATGATGTGGAGCCATCTCCAGCATAGAGATGTACACAGGTCTCCAGCACTTCAATTCTCAAGTGCAAGCGAGAAAAAGATGGAGGATGGTGAAATGTTGGGCAAGTACATATCCCCCCCTCACACCCCCCCACTTGTATTCCCCTTCGTTTTGCAGCTTTAAGAGTCATACATATAGTAGAGAAGATCCTTTTTAAAAGTAACTAAAACTTTGGACATTTCATAGTGACAGAAGTTTTGATCTGTGGGGCTTTGACATGTGCGTGAGGAGTTACTGACAGACACTGGAGCGTCCCTCAGCTTTACTAACAATGTGATGGGATCCCATCACTTACTCTTTGCCATATTCAGCCATGCCAGGTCAGTATCAGAGTATGACAGATCCTGGCACGTCCATAGTGTTAGGATGCTGGGCTGATTTGGTTGTTAATGTGCCCATCTGAAAGACCATATGCAAAGAAAAAGGAAAAAAAAATAGCCGTTCTGTAAACAAACATGGATTACAAACCTCATCTTTGTGCTTCTGGCAAAATACTAGGAACTGCTTTACAGCATCTCCCTTTCTGCCTCTTGCATTATGCCCTCCGGATTTCCTTTTCTGGACAGGAGACGTCAGGCCACCATTAGACTCTGAACTCGCAGTAGTGGTTTTCCAATCAGGATCAGTGTCTTGACAGCTGGAGGAGGATTGCCTGGACACCCTCCTCCTCTTGTTGGGCACTTCATCTTCTTTCTTGGGGCTCTCGGGTGGCTCATCCTCCTCATCTTCATTGTATGACTCCACAGGTATCCCGGCTTCCCCAGCTACTTTAGGATTAAGATGGGGGCGGTCTTTGATGTATATGAAAGTAAATTTATCCTTCCTCTCCTCTTTGGACATCAATACGGCTTCTTTAGCTTGTTCCATACCTATGTCCCATTGGGTTTTGAGTTTACCAGCTATTGGCTTTAAAAGCTGCAGAAAAAATAAAATGATAAAGTATTAAGAAGGAATCTCTCTGTATGGGAAATGTATGTTCTCAGTGACATTGCAGTTCTGCACCTTCAGTTTTTCAGCTTTGGGTGCTTGTTTTGCGCTGTCCTGGCACAGACGATCGTACTCGTGTTCTCCCTTGAAGGGCACCAAACTCTTCTCAAATATCCAAGCTCTTTCAGGGGCGTTGCCAAAAAACTGCACATGGTATTGGCGGATACTCTTTTTTTGCCCTAAAAATACAAACGTATTAAAAATTGCCATTGCCAAATATTTGCTTGCATCTAAACATGTTGTATGTGTATTTTCAGAACTTCACCACAGCTCTGGAAGAAAGGGCTGCCGCTTAGGCTATGTTCACACACAGTTTTTTGCAGGCAGAAAATTCTGCGTAGATGTTGATCTGCCTGCACGCCGTTTGCCACGTTTTTCGCTCGCGCCCATTGAGCGCCATGGGCAAAAAACGCAGCGAAATACGCTTTCTCTGCCTCCCATTGAGGTCAATGGGAGGTCAGAGACGTAAAAGCCCAAAGATAGGGCATGTCGCTTCTTTTTCCCACGAGCGTTTTTTTTCCGTGTTTTTTTTTTTTTAAATCAATGGGAGGCATTTTCGGAATTATCTTGGCGTGTTTTCCGATGCGGTTTCCGCGTCCAAAACTGTGTGAACTGGGCCAAAATTTCCACCTAGGAGCAGGGTATAGTGTGCCATATGTTATGATGATGAAATGTAGTGGCTTTGCTCTGTAAGCCATATCTTCCATTCTATTGTGGCCAGATGGCATATGTAGCATTCCATACCAATGCTCATGTATTCGGAAAACGTCTAGATGATTCAGCAACTTGGTCCTATGGCAGCACTACAATCGCTGCAATGTGATCCACTGCCATGGGCAAGTCCTGATGTTTGTTTGTTTTTTTCCTTCAATTTATTAATCACCTTTTAAAGAGAACCTGTCACTATGACAGACCTATTAAATAAAAGGACATTAGTAGGATATCCTACTGTAATTTTACCAGTGAGTACAATTAGGGTATGTTCACACGTAGCGTAAGCACTGCAGATTTTCTGCAACGGATATCTTTGCAGAAAATCCGCAGCGTATTACAGTAGCAGCAGAATGAATGAGATTTGAACAAATCTCATCCACACGCTGCGGAAAAAAAAATCTGCAGAGAAAACGTTCAGAAAATTTACCTGTGGTGCAGTTCTTTAAATCGCTGTTTTTCTGTTGTGGGTTTTCCTCATTGACTTCAATGGGGAGGTAAAAACCACGACAAATAGCAAACATTTGCGTTTTACAGCAGAAAAGCTGCGATTCTGCTGCAAAAACAGCAACTTAAAAACAAAAGCAACCTCTTTTTTCGTTTAAAATTAATAAAAAAGGTTAATCCTTGCTCCGCTGTCTTATTAACAGGTTCTTCTGTTCTCCGTTTAGGCCGGCCTCCTGGGTTGACGTTTCATACCACGTGACCACTGCAGCCAATCACAGGCTGCAGCGGTCACAGCATCATCCCCGGAGGCCAGTCTGGAAAAGTACACAAAAAAAGTGTCGCTATGACAACGGAGTAAGTATAAACTTTTTTTTTTTCTTCCAACCACTGTTTTACGCAGCGTATCTGCCCTGTGTAAACATGGCCTTACCCGCACTACACAGCCTCTAAAGGTGACAAAACAAAAGGGCTGAAAAGAAAGGACCTCCTGGCGTGAAGACTGTATATCATGATCCTTTTCAAAACTTCTGACTGGCTCAGAGGGATCATGTGATAAAACATGTGACGCCACCGAATCATTAAGTGCTTTCTTTACTGGTCCCGTTTAGTAGGTGAAAATGTTCCCTCTAGTATAGCGATTAAGGTATTCATAGCATAAACCCTCATTTATTGTTTCAATGGTAATTTCACATACTACCGATAAACAATCCGTGAATAGGGAGAGGTGCCAAACAGACCATGATTGGTGGGGGTCTGACCACTGGGACCCCCCACCAATGTCAGGAAAGATGCCTGGACCATCCATCATTCCCAGTAGAGAAGTGGCCGCATGGGTGAGGTCACTCTCCATTACAGTGAATGCGAGATCCAGAAGGCCGAGAGTTCCAGACTCCTCATTCACTATAGTTTAAAGAGACAGTTCAGGTGTGGAAATTGAGGACAAGGCCCCCAATTTCATGAGATCAATCAATGGGGGATCTAACGGATATGCTATAATCATCCATGGTAGAAAAAGTTTATGTTTTTAATGCCCCATATAAGAGCACAACGTACCTTTAATCTTGGTGTGGCTATGCAGGACAGGGTCGGACGTCACCATACATGGCCACCACGGATAGCCAGACACTTTGGACCATACTAGATTTCCAACAGAGAATTTCGTTTCTTCATGTTCTTGGAGGTGGGATGTATCTAAATCTGAAGCAGACTTTGGAGAGAAGAACAAAAAAAATTAGAAAGATTTGAAGGTAAACGGCAGAAAACAGAACGTTAATATTGTCAGCAAAGCTACATTCACACGCCATATATTTTATGCCTATACCAGGATAGGACCCAGACAGAAGAAAGCGGGGGAATCTACCTGCTTTCCCCTAACCAGGTGTCAGTATAAAATACACAAAATTGACACGGACTGGTCATACGGCTGAGCGAATCATCAACATGAGCATTAAAAACCCTACACAAGTATATATTAAACATCAATGTTATCCTACACCTGTTGGGCTATTCTAAGACAGGCAGGAGACAAACTTCACAGCGACATAGAAGTCGGGACACCGGATACTGAATTTATATCGCAGCTTATGGGTCTGTGGTAAGTCTCCTCACAGGAAGCGGCCAGAAGTCCCGATATCAACTAAACCCTAGTATTTGTTTATTGCGTCTCTAAGGGCCCTTTTACATGGGGCCAATGATCTGGCAGTTCACAAACGCTCGTTCCCGAAAATTCCCCTGTGTAAACAGGACAACGATCAGCCGATTGCAACAGCAAACACTCGTTCATTGGCTGATCATATCGTTTATGCCGCATTAAATATCATTGATGGCAGCACATTATGGGGACAAGCGACAGGAGTAACTCGCCCCCGTACATTACTGATCATTGCTCGCGTTGATTGACACTCGTTTTCCCTGCCCATATCGGGCCGTGTCAGAGAACATTTACATGAAGAACAACGGCGGTAACAGGTCCGTACTTACTAAAAGAGACACTGCCCCTTGCAAGCAAAACCATTGCAATGAGATGGATGAACAGGAGGCCTCCAACCATATCCCAACGGCGTAACATGATTAATACCATAATTCCATACGAAGGGTCGTCTTAACCCCTTAATGACCGGGCCTAAGAATGCCTTAAAGAGGCTCTGTCACCAGATTTTGCAGCCCCTATCTGCTATTGCAGCAGATCGGCGCTGCAATGTAGATTACAGTAACGTTTTTATTTTTTAAAAACGAGCATTTTTGGCCAAGTTATGACCATTTTTGTATTTATGCAAATGAGGCTTGCAAAAGTCCAAGTGGGCGTGTTTAAAGTAAAAGTCCAACTGGGCGTGTATTATGTGCGTACATCGGGGCGTTTTTACTACTTTTACTAGCTGGGCGTTGTGTATAGAAGTATCATCCACTTCTCTTCAGAACGCCCAGCTTCTGGCAGTGCAGACACAGCGTGTTCTCGAGAGATCACGCTGTGACGTCACTCACTTCCTGCCCCAGGTCCAGCATCGTGTCGGCACCAGAGGCTACAGTTGATTCTGCAGCAGCATCGGCGTTTGCAGGTAAGTCGATGTAGCTACTTACCTGCAAACGCTGATGCTGCTGCAGAATCAACTGTAGCCTCTGGTGCCGATGTGGCCGACACGATGCAGGACCTGGGGCAGGAAGTGAGTGACGTCACAGCGTGATCTCTGGAGAACACGCTGTGTCTGCACTGCCAGAAGCTGGGTGTTGTGAAGAGAAGTGGATGATACTTCTCGTCAGAACCCCCAGCTAGTAAAAGAAGTAAACACACCCCGATGTACGCACATAATACACGCCCACTTGGACTTTTACTTTTAAACACGCCCACTTGGACTTTTACTTTTAAACACGCCCAGTTGTACTTTTACTTTAAACACGCCCACTTGGACTTTTGCAAGCCTCATTTGCATAACTACAAAAATGGTCATAACTTGGCCAAAAATGCTCGTTTTTTTAAAAATAAAAACGTTACTGTAATCTACATTGCAGCGCCTATCTGCTGCAATAGCAGATAGGGGTTGCAAAATCTGGTGACAGAGCCTCTTTAATGACCAGCTTATTTTTTTTTCCGCTCTGCCTTTCAGCAGTTGTTATAACCTTCTTTTTTTGTTTTTTAATCTTTTAAGTGGCTGTATGAGGCCTTGTTTTATGTGGGGGAAATTACAAAAAAAAACTTATCAGCATCCTTTTTTTTTATCCCGTCCACATTTCACATTAAGAAACCTTTGAAATGACTTCATGTTATTACGGCTGTGGAGATACCGAGTGTGTGTACAGTTTTGTTTTTTATGTAGTTTATGGGCAATAAAACATTTTATTCTAAATATTGGCCTTTTAGATTTTTTATTTTTTTTGTTACACTTGTTTTGATTCCATGAAGGGATAACTTTATTTACAAATATTTTTTTTTACTAATAACGTATTAGCATACTCCTGTATACGAAGGCCGGGTTCACACAGTTTTTTTTGCACGCAGAATTTCCCGACATTTTTCGTGCGCGGCCAAAAAAAACGCTGCAAAACACGCTTTCTCTGCCTACCATTGATGTCAATGGGAGGTCAGAGAGGTAAACGCCCAAAGAGGTCATGCCGCTTCTTTTTCCCGCGAGCCGTTTTCTCCGCTCGCAGGAAAAAAAGCCTCTGCCTCTTATTGAAATCAATGGGAGGCATTTTCGGACTTTTTTTTTGTAGCGTTTTCTGAATAAAAAACTCCATGTAAACTGACCCTAATACATTACACAGTGTCACTATGACATCACATAGTGTTCCCTAACAGCAGGCATACTGAAAAGACAGCCATGGGGTCCTTCATAGGTGCCCAGGACTGACTGCAGAGGATTTCCTCAGTCTCTGATCGCATCACAGGGTTTCTGGCGATGCGATCGAAGAGGGGAGTCCCGTTTGGTCATGCCAGTGTCACTGCTCGCGGCAATCAAAGGGTTAAACAGCTGGGGGTCGGAGTTTTCTCAGATCCCAGCTGTATTCAGGGGGCTGCTATAAGTACAGGAGTGGTTAGTAATGGCTCCTGCTTAGAGAATGCGCGCTCAGAAAAAACTTTTCTACAGCGACGCCAAAAGACGTCACTGAAGCTTCCGGACCTGCACCGCCTGCCGTCACAAGACAGGGGGCGGTCAGCAAGGAGTTAAAAATAGGGGATATCTTGACAAAAACCAAAGATACATACTTCGCCCAATTCACTACAGGTATACATAGGATCATAGCACCAAACACACATACACCTTCAGGTAGGGCTGGAGATCAAATTAATTCGCCCTTAAGGGCTCTCACGATTCTTCCGTTTTTTGCTTTTTTAACAGAATCGTTGAATAGATTCTTTAGTGGCGCAGTCGCGCCGAAGGAGGAAGCTCCGCCCCGCCGCCTCTTCACTGCCTGGTCCACCCTGTTCTGTCCCTGCTTCCCCACGGAACTGCTGTTCTGTACTGAACAAGATGATACAGGAGGGAACAGCAGTTCCGTGGGGAAGCAGGGACACCTAGTATATAGCGATACCACCCCGCTGTAGATCGCACCCCCCCCCCCCCTTGCAGATTGCACCACTGTAGCTCCCACTAGGAGCTGAATCCTCGGCAACCTCTGGCCGGGGGGATTCAGCTCCTAGTGGCAGCTACAGTAGCAATATCTGCAATAAAGAAGGGGGGTGTGCGATTTACATGTGTGGGTGCGATCTACAAGGGAGGGGGGTGCTGCGATATACATGTGGGGTGGGGATGCTATCTGCAAGGGGGTGTGCCACCATCTACATGGGCACTGTGGCACTATATTGTGGGGGTGACATGATGTGGGCACTGTCATATGTGGGCACCTTCTACAGGGACATTGCAGCACTATCTACATGGGCACTGTGCTGTTTTCAGGTGATTGGTACAAAAAAAACAAACGTACTGGAAATGGATGAGAATTTGGAGACACTGATGCAAAATGGACTTGGAAAACTGACAGTTGATGAGTTTTTTCACTGTCGTGCGACTGTAGCCTAAATGACTATGATGCCAGGAGTCCCATTCACATTTTTCACAGTCCAACCACGGTCGTGTGAATCCAGCCTTAAAGCGTCTGTCACATTATAAGTGGCCTATCTTGTACATGATGTGATTGGCGCTGTAATGTAGGTGACAGCAGTGTTTTTATTTAGAAAAGCAATCAATTTTGACGGAGTTATGAGCGATTCTAGATTTATGCGAATGACTTTCTTAATAGACAACTGGGCGTGTTTTTACTTTTTGACCAAGTGGGCGTTGTACAGAGGAGTGTATGACGCTGACCAATCAGTGACCAATCAGCGTCATACACTTCTCTCCATTCATGTAATCAGCACATAGTGATCCTGCGTTGTTCACTATGTGCAGTCACTTACTCCCACATTAACGTTACTGAAGTGTCCTGACAGTGAATATACATTCCTTCCAGCCAGGACGTGATGTGTAGTCACAATCCCGACACTTCAGTAACGTTTCTGTGGGACTTCCAGCACAGCAAGGGTAATCTCCCAAGATCTCGCTGTGAACGACATTATACAGCGAGATTACGCTTGCTCTGCTGTAAGTCCCACAAACGTTACCGAAGTGTCGGGATTGTGAATAGACATCACGTCCTGGCTGGAGGTGATGTCTATTCACTGTCAAGCAAAAACAAATGTGCCAAAGCGCAATAAACCCTATTCCCAACTACCAATAGAATGATTGAATTGAAAATAAGATATAACCGTTAATAAATCAAGTTAAAAAAGCCAAAATAGGAACATATAACATATAAGGGGTTAAAAGTTGCACAAAGTCGGCTAGCACACCATTTAAATGAGGTATACGTGATTGTAACATAGGTGTATGTCTCGTAGACACAATGTGGCTGTCAGGATCAGCAGCTGCAGACTGCTGTATCGTCCACTGTGTCACACTAGAATTAGAGTGTAGTTGCTAGCCAGACAATGATCATTAAAATTACGATAGTCCCCCCGACATGTTTCGCTGCAGAAGCAGCGTCCTCAGGGGATAAATTGGGGCTAATGTCTATTCACTGTCAGGACACTTCAGTAACGTTAATGTGGGAGTAAGTGACTGCACATAGTGAACAATGCAGGATCACTATGTGCTGATTACATGAATGGAGAGAAGTGTATGACACTGATTGGTCAGCGTCATACACCCCTCTGTACAACGCCCACTTGGTCAAAAAGTAAAAACACACCCAGTTGTCTATTAAGAAAGTCATTCGCATAAATCTAGAAATCGCTCGTTTTTCTAAATAAAAAACACTGCTGTAATCTACATTACAGCACCGATCACATTATGTACAAGACAGGGCACTTATAATGTGGTGACAGAGCCTCTTTAATGTCATTTATTAAAACCCCATGGCGGAGCCGGTACTGCACAGGGTCCTGCTCAGACGTCATACACTGTAATGTAATCTCGCCCCCGAGTGCCCGCTGAGCGCCATCTGTCAGGAACTGCTGCGGTTTACACTGCTCTCGCCTGCAATGTCGTTATAATCAATAAGATAGACATTTATCAAATTGTATTTCTGATTAAAAAAAAAGTATTTGCAGAGGTTAAAAGTTGTGAAGTTCCGTACAATTATTATAGTAATACATGTTATTATATATTTATATAAAGAAAATAAATGTATTAGATCTCTTGGTATTACTGTTAAATAAAACAGAAAAAAAAATAAGAAAATAGGAGGTTCTTGAAAAACCCCAAAAACTAGACGTTATTTTTTTGACTAAATCGCCTACCCCTACCTTAAGGTTATTACGGCTTAGAATGGATTTCTTCACATGTGTTTCTCCCCTATTTCTGTCGCTGTACATTATAACTACGGATGGCGGCGCTGGCTTTTATATTCTAGATCTATGTTCTTTAAAGGGACTTCAAGCATTTGAATTTTTTGTCCCATATCTTGTCTCAAATTACATACGACTTCGCAACATTCCTTCAGGAATTTTGAGGCAGATGTGTTTTTTCCCCGCGTCCATTGAACCGAATGCAAGGACCGTGGACAAAAGACGCAGCGAAAAATGCTCCGAAACAAGAGCAATGGGTTTTTCCTCCTCCTATTGGTTTCAATTGGAGGTCAGAGGCGGAAACCGCAGCAAGAAACTGCTTTTTATTACCCCGGAAAAAAAAACAAATGCCTCGACCTCCCTTTGAAATCAATGGGGGACGATTTTAGATGTTTTTTGGTGCCTAATCCAACGCAGCTTCAGCGTCAAAATTAGCGCCAAGAAACTGTGTGAACTGACCCTTAAAAGGGATTATCCCATTACAACAACCCTGCCATTAAGCCGTTCGATGATGTGTCACTTGCTAAACGCCTCTAATTTCGGTTATATTAAATACATTATTTAACGCACATATCCTCACAAGTTTGGGAATTGGAAGGCAATTTACATATAAAAAAAACTCTAGTTTCACGTGAGAGATCAGTGGGGAAAGTAACGCTGGCCATAGACATTATAGATCGATCTGCTGATATTCTTATGTCTAGAAGGCCATGTATGATGGTCCCCGGGCTGGATTTACCAGTCAGATCATTTGTTTCTAATACATAAGCGGCAGCCAAGTTGAACTTTGCATGTGAACGGGCAAGAGCGCTACGGATGACGAGCTCAACCATCCGGTCATTATACCAAGACAGAAAATAAGGCAGAAAAAGGTAACAAGTTATTGATCAATAGAAATCGTGTTCTCATCAGGTCACGAGGCAGAAGAAGAGAAGCAAAAATTTAGATCTAGATCTGCAACCCCAAATCAGAACATTAATACCTGAGATGAATCATTTAATTATTACATATCCATTGTGCTTAAAGAGGCTCTGTCACCACATTATGCCCTATCTTGTACATGATGTGATCGGCGCTGTAAAGTTATGACCTATATTAGCTTTATGCTAATGGTTTTCTCAATGGACAACTGGGCGTGTTTTAACTTTTTGGCCAAGTGGGCGTTGTACAGAGGAGTGTATGACGCTGACCAATCAGTGACCAATCAGCTTCATACACTGCTCTCCATTCATTTACACTGCACATAGTGATATATCTATATCACTATGTGCAGCCACATACAGACACTATAACATTACTGCAGTGTCCTGACAATGAAAATACATTACCTCCAGCCAGGACGTGATGTATATTCAGAATCCTGATACTTCTGTAGCGTCTCTGTGATATTTACAGCAAGGCAAGCGTAATCTCGTTTGAAATGACAGGTTACATCATAATCTCACGAGATTACGCTTCCTGTGCTGTAGTGTCGGGGTTGTGTTAGCGAAGTGTCAGGATTTTGAATACACATCCCGTCCTGGATGGAGGTAATGTATATTCATTGTCAGGACACTGCAGTAACGTTATAGTGCGTTTATGTGGCTGCACATAGAGATATAGCTATATCGCCATCTGCAGTGTAAATGAATGGAGAGAAGTGTATGACGCTGATTGGTCACTGATTGGTCAGCGTCATACACTCCTCTGTACAACGCCCACTTGGCCATATAGGAAAACACACCCAGTTGTCCATTAAAGGAAGGGTGTAGCGAAAATTTTTTTTTTTATAATCAATTTCTTTTTAGTGTTCTATTAAAAAAAATAATTTATTTGTGTGTTTGTGTTTTACTACTTTTTTTTTTAAATCTTTTTCTTCACTATGGGGGCTGCCATTTTTTTTTTTCATCTCTGTATGTGTCGATTAACGACACATACAGAGATGGAATACGGCACATACATCCCCATAGAGAATGCGAACGGGAGCCGTTCCATTCACTATGGTGTACGCCGTCTGTGTGGGAACGACGCATGCGCCGCTCCCACACAGTCCAAATGGAAGGTCTTCTGCCGAGCGACATCCGGCGCCATTTTCTTGTGGACCGGAAGCCGCGGCCGGACAGTAAGATGACTACTTCCGGTCGCGGCTTCCGGACATGTGTTCTGAAGCAAGCACTAGGAGCGGAGGGAGCAGACGGACCGGAGGGAGCGGCGGCGGCAGGAGCAGGTAAGTTATGTCTGTGTATGTACGTGTTTTAGTGTGTGATTACTACTGTATGTAAACCTACTACACTGTGTGTTAGCTCAAAAAATGGCGACACACAGTGTAGGAGGTTTGAACGTTCAATCCCCTCCTTTCTCACGCCACTAGCCAGGATAAGGGAGGGGGGATTGTTTGAGGACGCTAGAGCGAGTGTGTTTTCTCAAATTTTGCCGCATAAAGCAATGAGGTTGCTTTACCACATGCCAATGCTGCAATTTTGGGAATTGCTCCCTCTAGTGACCAGCACAGGGAAATGTTATAAATTGGAATCTAATTTATAATATTTCCTGACTTGTGAAAAAATTATAACAATGTCTAATTATGTATATACTGTTTAACTAAAAAAAAAAAAAATTCTAGCGACACATTCCCTTTAAGAAACTCATTAGCATAAGGGTATGTGCACACACACTAATTACGTCCGTAATTGACGGACGTATTTCGGCCGCAAGTCCCGGACCGAACTCAGTGCAGGGAGCCGGGCTCCAAGCATCATAGTTATGTACGATGCTAGGAGTCCCTGCCTCTCTGCAGGACAACTGTCCCGTACTGTAATCATGTTTTCAGTACGGGACAGTAGTTCCACGGAGAGGCAGGGACTCCTAGCATCATACATAACTATGATGCTAGGAGCCCGGCTCCCTGCACTGTGTTCGGTCCGGGACTTGCGGCCGAAATACGTCAGTCAATTACGGACGTAATTAGTGTGTGTGCACATACCCTAAAGCTAATATAAGTCTTAACTCCATCAAAAATTATCGTTTTTCTAAATAAAAAAATACTGCTGTAATCTACATTACAGCGCCAATCACATCATGTACAAGATAGGCCACTTATAATGTGGTGACAGAGACTCTTTTAGGCTATGTTCACGCGGAGTATTTTGCAGGAGGAATATCTGCCTCAAAATTCCGTTTGGAAGTTTGAGGCAGATTTTCCTCTCCCTGCACGCCGATTTTCGCGGCGATTTTCGCCCACGGCCATTGAGCTCCGCGGGCATAAAACACAGCGAAATACGCTTTCTCTGCCTCCCATTGAAGTCAATGGGAGGTCAGAGGCATAAACGCCCGAAGATAGGGCATGTCGCTTCTTTTTCCCGCGAGGCAGTTTTACTGCTCGCGGGAAAAAGACGCCGACGCCTCCCATTGAAATCAATGGGAGGCATTTTAGGGCCGTTTTTGCAACGCGGTTTCCGCGTCCAAAAACTCGGCAAAATACTCCGTGTGAACATAGCCTAAAGAGTCACTTATTTCAGAAAATTATTAGCATGTCATAGTAACATATCAGACGTTTTGATCGGTGGGGGAATAGCGCAGCCAATTATATTTCTACTGGATACAAAACGGAGACCTATAAAAGGGCATGTTCAGACGTTGCAGAATTGTAGTGCAGATTCAAAAACCCCATTCACACGTAGCAGAAAAAAATAAAAATATAAATCAGAACAGAAGTCTGAGCATGTTGCGGAAAAGCTGAGAATTCTCACAGCGGATTTAACACATGCAGATTTTGCAGCGAAATCTGTTGCACGTCTGAATGTGCCCTTATACTACAGAATGAAGAAACTATTGGTTTTATTTACATTAAATATTTCCTCTCTGATGCAATGGAGTAGGGGGATGTCGTATTCTACAGTCAGAGCGTTATTGGCTATTTTGAATGAAAGGTGCAACTTCCCATAGATTCCCTGACTCCTTTCTCAGGGCCGCCCTCGTACCAAGGTATCTGCGGACTCTGTTTTAACCCTGTCACGTCTTTTAGGTTCCTATATCCACTTAATTTTATTTTTTTTAAAAAAAAGAAGACATGCAAGTACTGCCCCTTTCCAGTGCACTCAGAGATGTCATGTAAGGGGGTTTTACAATGGAAGATTAAATCGGGCAGACGAGCGTCCACAGAACGCTCCTTGGCGATAATTGCCCTGTGTATACAGGGGAACGACCAGCAGATGAACGAGCAAACGCTACGTCATCTGCTGGTCGTATCGTTTCAAACAAGTGAAATATCTTGTCGGCAGCGAATCTCCACGTGTAAACAGAGACGCGCTGCCCACATGATAATAATGTATGGGGAGGAGCGATCGGAGTAACGACCGCTCGTCCCCATACATGGCTCCGATGTCTCGTTGATCGGCGCTCGCTGCACTGGCCGCTCATCGGCCGGTGTAAAATGCATGAGTCTGTGTGTACTCGCTACAAGTCTCGGTGTAGAGTCTAATCTTTAGACAGGGTCCAAGTCTGGATCTTTATCAGCCAATATCCATTTGAACACGACATCGCAGTCATGACACTAGTGTAAACCCAGTCTTCCAGCGAGACTTTTCTAAGAGCTTTTTGAGATGCAAAGTAGTCCAAGAGGTTTGCTGTGTCAGTCGAAGTGCAAGACTTTGAGGGTTTTGACCAATCACTTTCTTTGTCGAGTAGGTACAGGAAATTCATGAATTATTCCAAAAGTACTGGACAGAAGTGGAACCCCCTAATAAATATTCATGAGCATCACACATATATTAGCTGTACAAGGTAAAGCTGGTTAGTCATTACCCACAATAAAACATATGGAAAGCGTTTACGAAGGTTAGAAATCGCTGCCTGGGAGATTTGGGAGCATTTACATGAAGTTTAACCAGTTCTGACTGCATATAAATGACGGATAATATGGTTTCTGACACAACCTGCAGCAAAATAATTCTCACAAGCGTATTCATGAAGCTTTTTTGTTAAAGGGGTATTCCGAAAATCATAACTCATCACCACCTATCCACAGGGTAGGTGATAATTTTATTATTGGTGGGGGTTTCCACCGCTGGGACTCTTACCAATCATTAAAACGGGAGGTCCCAAACCCCAGATCCTCCTCACTGCTTAAAACGTAGCAGAAGTTGAGCATAAGCGCTGCCACTCCATTCACCGTCTGTATGCTGCGGTTTCCGTCACTTCCATAGACCACGAATGGAGTGGAAGCGCACATGCTCAACAGGCGCTCCATTCAATGTCCTTCTCACTGCGGTCAAGCAGTGCGGAGGATCTGGGGGGAATCGGGACCTTCGTAACGATCGGTGGGACAGCCAGCGATCATAAAATGATCACCTATCCTGTGGATAGGTGATGGTTTATAATTTCGTGAAAATCACTTTAAAACTATCAGGTTTGCATTAGCCAGATGCTGGAAACCATTTATGTGGCATTACAACCATTACTTAAAGAGGCTCTGTCACCAGATTTTGCAGCCCCTCTCTCCTATTGCAGCAGATCGGCGCTGCAATGTAGATTACAGTAACGTTTTTTTATTTATTTTTTAAAACTAGCATTTTTGGCCAAGTTATGACCATTTTTATATTTATGCAAATTAGGCTTTCTAAAGTACAACTGGGCGTGTTTACAGTAAAAGTACAACTGGGCGTGTATTATGTGCGTACATCGGGGCGTGTTTACTTCTTTTACTAGCTGGGCGTTGAGAAGAGAAGTATCATCCACTTCTCTTCAGAACGCCCAGCTTCTGGCAGTGCAGACACAGCCGTGTTCTCGAGAGATCACGCTGTGACGTCACTCACTTCCTGCCCCAGGTCCTGCATCGTGTCGGCCACATCGGCACCAGAGGCTACATTTGATTCTGCAGCAGCATCGGCGTTTGCAGGTAAGTAGCTACATCGACTTACCTGCAAACGCCGATGCTGCTGCAGAATCAACTGTAGCCTCTGGTGCCGAAGTGTCCTCGCTCGTCCGACACGATGCAGGACCTGTGAGTGACGTCACAGCGTGATCTCTCGAGAACACGCAGTGTCTGCACTGCCAGAAGCTGGGCGTTGTGAAGAGAAGTGGATGATACTTCTCGTCAGAACGCCCAGCTAGTAAAAGAAGTAAAAACGCCCCGATGTACGCACATAATACACGCCCAGTTGGACTTTAACTGTAAACACACCCAGTTGTACTTTAGAAAGCCTCATTTACATAAATATAAAAATGGTCATAACTTGGCCAAAAATGCACGTTTTTTTTAAAAAAAAACGTTACTGTAATCTACATTGCAGCGCCGATCTGCTGCAATAGCAGATCGGGGTTGCAAAATCTGGTGACAGAGCCTCTTTAAAGGGAATGGCAACTTTAAGACTAGACACGTCACTCTGCACCCTCCATTGTAACACAGTGCATCTGCGCTAGTTTCCAGGAAGCACGGTGCTACAAGGGAGGATGCAGAGTGACGTGTCTAGTCGCATGCTCCTCCAGCCTCTGCCATATTACAGACGGGAGCCGCGGCCATAGGGAAGACACTGCAGTCACGACAAGGGGGTGTGGCTTATGACCCTGAAAAAAATAAAATAAAACGGCACTGAACTGTAAATAAAGTCAAATATATATTGCACGGCTGATGTTTTAAGCAGTTGTACTGAATTAGAAGAACATGGCTGCTTTCTTCTAAAAACAGCGCCACACCTATCTACCGGTTGTATGTGGTATTGCAGCTCAGCCCCATTTACTTCAATGGAGCGGAGCTGCAATACTATACACAACCCATGGACAGGGGTGGCGCTGTTTCTGCATGGAAGCAGCCATGTTCTTCTAATCCAGTAAAACTCCTTTAAATAACCGTTTTGGACACTAGTGTGCATGAGCTCTAATACACACTGCTAAATTTAGAAAAACCACAACATAAGATATTGGAGGAAAAAGAAACCCCAGGATTTGCAATGTCAATGCTCATTTTCCCTATAGCGCTTCCATAAGGAGATCAATAAGCAGCAGGGAGTCCGCTCTGCTGTAAGGCGCTGTTCACACTTGGCGCATTATTGCCAATCTGTCGGACTTCTAAGTATTTTTGTTATATGGCAATAAAAGCACAGTCTGCAGCACTATTCTTGCCATCAAAAACACCCAATGGAAACCGAACGGCCCCATAAGAAGTTAAAAAAGGACTACGGTACAGTATAATGGTGCCAAAGTAAAAACAAATGTAAAGTTGCACATGCTATTTTACCCACGGATGTCAATATGAAAAAAAATATGGGTAGAAAACACCACATATACAGAATACTTAGAGCGTTTTTATTAAAATCCCATTTGCACAGGTTTTCATCAATCTCCTCTGCTACAATGGAACATCTGGCCACAAAAATATCGGCTAAACCGTAAACAGTTCTCCAGGGGCTCAGAGGTTCAAGCTCAAGGAGGTTTCAGCGATTATGCACTTTGATGGAAGAACACTGCGGGAAACAGAAGTGTTTTTAGAACTTTCTCCACGAGGTTCTGATTTTGACAAAAAAATAAGGAGAGCATTAAAGAATGAAGAGAAGCGTACCAAAGCCCGGCACTCACTTCTTACACTAGCAATCCCAGACACTTGTTCTACAAGCTGCAGGCGGCCACACTCCCACCGGTAGATGCCACATCCCCTCAGGCCCCATGCACAAGGAGCTCGTGCGGCTCTCATGTACGACCGTGTGCTGCCATACAGGCCTATGCATGGAGCCATTAAGCCTGAATGACATCCGATGGGGCATGGCTCACTTTTTTTTGTCCTATTTTGCGTAACTTACGGTTAAGCTAGCCATACACTGACTAAAAATCGTCCGACGCCACCAATATCCGCACAGTCTATCATCTAAGGCCGAATTCAGACGAACGTGGGGAAACTCGGACGCGAAAAACAGCCATTTTTCAAGTCCGGGTTGCCCCTGTGTGGGTCCCGTTTTCACGGATCCCCATAGACTTGAGTCTATCCAAGGATCTGTGAAAACAGAACAAAATAGAACATGTTCTATTTTTTAAACGGACCGCTTGAACGGCCCGTTGAAAGAATGGCCCCATTGAAATACATGCGTCCGTGTGACGGCCGTCACACCGACGTATACCACGGTCATCTGAATTCGGCCTAAGGTGTATTGGGAAAAGAAGGATCGGCATGTTGGATTTAAACAAACATAAAGCTCTATTTCCACCAGAGAGAAGCCGCTGTCAGTGGCAAGTGTATACTCAGCCGAGTTGAGCGTGCATGTTTATGGTGTAGTTGGGATATATAGCGGTCAATCAAACAAACTTTCACGTGTATATGGCCAGTTTAAGGAAGTAGCCTAACAAGAAAATACATACACAGCGTTATAACCTGCATCAGACAACTATAGTTTAGGTCTAGCTGAGCCATGGATAACAGATTTCACAATCAGAAAAAGCATTACCTTATCTTGAGGGGATTCGGCAGAACTTGACTTCTCAGGGGTTTCATCGCTTGGCTCATCCTCATTAGGCTCAAACTTTATACTTTTCCGTTTCCTTCCCCTTTTGACTTTCGTCTCAGTTTCCTCTGGTTTTGGGGCTTCTTCTCCTTGTTCACCACAAATAGAAGATTCGAAGAGGGGTTTTCCGTTCATGTAAGTTTTGGTGATCTTTAGCTTTATTTCTGGGGATCCGTTCTTCGTTGGGGTTGTGTTGGGTGGGGTCTCGATACCTTGAATTTCTTGCGCGTCAATACGCACCTTTGCTTCTTGAGCTCCCGATTCCCCATTGAATACCCGAGACGTCAGATCTTTCAGTTTGTCAGTTGGAAGGAAAGGCAATGCATCGTGGCCATTCAGCTTCTGTATTACACCCTCTTGTATGGTAGTGGAAATCTGTGCTCTGCCCAAGAAAACGGAGCACTCGCGACTCACTTCCGGGGTTGAGGGCTTCACAGTGGGATTGGGAATGATATGAGGAACTTGCTTCATTGTGCTCAAATGTTTCACCGTCTGTACAGAACTTCAAGTAGTCGTCCAGTCTCACGCTACTGTACAAAAAAAGGGGGGAAAAGACATTTTAGAAGTGGAAATCTTTACACAAAAGAAAAACACTGAAAAAAGTAAATCTATGGACCAAGACTGCACAAATAATGTGCCTATAACTTGTACATTTCCACGACATTCTCTACATAGCAAAGCCTTTTTCTGGAGGTTTTAGGGACGACCGAAATTAAATACCCATAATACAGCTGTATTAAACCCACAATACCCCTGGGATTCTACTGAACCCTCTGGTAGTCTAAGGCTCTGTTCACATGGAGTTTTTTTGGCACCAATCTTGAAGCGGAAACCGTGCCAAAAAACAGGTGTGGTTTTTTTTTCCCCGGGCGGCTTTTAGCTGCTTGTGGGAAAAAAAAGCGGTATGCCGTGGTTCCGCCTATGACCTTCCATTGAAATAGATTGGAGGCAGAAAAAACCTGTGGCGCTAGTTTCCGAGCGGGTTATTTTTTGTCCCCCATCCTCAATGCTTGCAGGTAAAAAACACTGCGAAAACCAGAGAGAGAAAAAAAAAAAAAAAAAAAAAAGTACTGGCAGGTCAAAATCTGCCTCAAAATTCCTGAGGTTTTTACACTTTTTTTGACGCGGAAAACGCACCAAAAAACGGCTGAAACCGCCTCCCATTAATTTCAATGGGAGACGGAGGCCTTTTTTTCCTGCGAGCGGTAAAAATCGGCTCGTGGGAAAAAGAAGTGACATGCCCTATCTTTGGGCGTTTACGTCTCGGACCTCCCATTGACATCAATGGGAGGCAGAGAAAGCGTTCTTGTCCGCGGGCGAAAAACGCAGCAAACGGCGTGCAGGCAGACTGAATTTGGAGGCATAGTTTTCTGCCTGCAAAAAACTCTGTGAACAGGTCCTTAAGGCAGATTTTTTTCTGCCAGCAAAAAACTGTGTGAACGAGTGCTACGTTTGGCTCAGTAGAGCTGAAGAGTCTAATGGCCTTAATACTAAAATGTGGCTAAATTAGTCGTGCGTGAAATTTTGGGAAATCCTATTTTACATCCCACATACTATAAAATGCCTAGACCAGATTTCTTAGAGAACTCCACAATCACATCAAATACCACATATCAAAATGTGAATTTTTTGTTTAATAGTAGCATGGTTGTCAATTATAAACCTGTCGCCCTCAGGGCAACCCCCAGAGCACTAAAAAGTTTATTTAGCTTTAAAGAGGCTCTGTCACCAGATTATAAGTGCCCTCTCTCCTACATAATGTGATCGGCGCTGTAATGTAGATAACAGTGGTTTTTATTTTGAAAAACGATCATTTTTTAGCAAGTTATGAGCAATTTTAGATTTATGCTAATTACTTTCTTAATAGACGATTGGGCGTTTTTTAACTTTTTACCAAGTGGGCGTTGTGAAATGTATGATGCTGACCAATCAGTGATCAATCAGTATCATACACTTCTCATCGTTTCAGCCCAGCTTCTTTCACTGCACACACAGCGAGATCCCACAGAAACTTTACCGAAGTGTTGGGAGTGTGAATAGACATCGCGTCCTGGCTGGAGGTGATGTCTATTCACTCTCAAGACACTTCGGTAAAGTTAATGTGTGAGTAAGTGACAGCACAGCGTGATACCGCGAAAAGTCTATTATATAAAGGAACTGTATTAGACCGGGATCTCACGTTGTGGTTTATGCCGCAATTTGCACTGAAAATCGCATTTTTACCATGACGCGTGAACCCAGGATTTTCATATTATGCTGCTACTGACAGAGGGCAGCTGTTCAAAATCTTATCATCTGGATGTCAATTCTCTACTTTAGCATTTGCAACCAAGGATTGCTACAACTATGAATTTTCTTTGAGACTGGTAAGGGTTTCCTTGGAAGACAACAATGCAAAACCGGTCACTTTTGCAGTAGGGATGAATAACGAAGTCAAAGATGCAAATCAGTCGGGGGGCGTGGCTTGGCGCGCAACGGGAGCAGTCGCATGACTTGAGAGCTCCGCTGTGGTTCCGTGCTATATTGATCCTGTGACTATCCTGATCGTTCCTTACCTTCATCATTACGTCCCGGAGATCCAGGCAGCAGTCGGGTGGTAAGAGTGGAGTTATGGGCCCCACGAGAGGTCAAACGGCCGCGGAAAAGCTACAGAGTTATGTCCGGGAAGAAATCAAAGATGGCGGCCGTGCTTCCCTGCAGCAGCGCTCAAAGGGCAATGAGACGCCTGGTGGGTCGACATCTTCCTCAGCGGTGGTGGAGGAGACAGAACCGGAACCTACTCCGACAGAGGTGATGAACAAACTCCTGGCAGCCATAGAAGCATGCAAGACCTCGCTGACCGGTAAGATGGAGGAGGTGAAAATTGATATAGGCCTCATAAGGCAGGATATGCAGACCCTGAGAGAAAGAGTGACACATGTGGAGGACAGAGTGTCTGGGGTGGAAGACAGGATGGCGGCCATACCGCGTGCGATTACAGATCTGGAATCCATGACGGAGTTATTAAAACAAAAAAATGATGATCTGGAAAATAGGCTGCGTCGGAATAATATCCGGATAATAGGAATGCCTGAGAAATCGGAGGGCCAAGATCCGGGCGAATTCATATCCAAGTGGTTGAAAGAGATAATGCCAGATGCACCTTACTCGCAGGCCTTTGCAGTAGAAAGGGCGCACAGAGTGCCGGCAAGACCGCCTCCACCGGGGGCCCCTCCGAGGCCGATGTTGGCCAGGTTGCTTAATTGTAACGACAGGGACATGATCCTGCGTCAAGCCCGCCGACTGCAAGGTATTAAATATAATGGCGTTGCTATATCCATATTCCCGGATTTCTCGGCTGATCTGCAAAAGCGCAGAGCTACGTTTATGGCGGTGAAAAGGCGGCTGAGGGATCTCAATATCCCATATTCTATGGCGTATCCTGCAAGGCTGCGGGTAGTGGATAACGACCGTTCTATCTTTTTTAACTCTCCGCTGGAAGCCGACGATTGGGTGAGAGGGAGGAGATCGCCCCGCCGCGTGTGACCCCTTTGGAGGGTGAAGATGGAAAGTGCTGGAATTTAAGATGATGCTGGAGTTTCTTCTGTGCCTGATGCAGGCTAAAAGGTTTCTTTTTGCTGGTTGATCTCCTGTGTTTAAGGAGGGATTCCAATGTTATGGTACACCCAATTTGAAGTCTTATCCGGCGGGTGAATGGTTCCGGAGGCCCTGAAAAAGGGGCATTCTTCTCCGCCCCATTTCATTTGAATGGACTGTCGGGACTTTCAATCTGTTACCATTCGGTTCATGGAGCTTGGCCTATAGTGGGAAGGAGTGATCCGGCCGAAGTAAGAAGGGGGCCCAGTTGAAGGACTGCAGGAGTGATCCGGGTATATGCGCAGGACGCATATTACGTTTAAATATTGCTGATATATTGTTTACACTGCTGCTGGATTTATTATCCTCCTGTACGAAGTTATGGAAAGGGCTTAAGATGTATTATGGTGTTTGAAGGTGTAGATAGGGAAGGATACGTTAATGCTGCCTAATAGCACGGGGCCTTCCCCGTTACTCTTTGGTGCCACGAGGAGGGCATGATTCGGCAATGGCCTATGTGTCATCTCGCATTGTCGATACAATTTACTGTTTATATGTTAGTTTTGTCGTTTATGTTTTTAATGCCGTATTTAGGCGAAATTATACTCATTTATGAATACAAATGTCTAAAAAGTCATACAGTACACAGAAGGTGGGGAAAGGTCACTAGGGAAAGTATATGGATAATATGCAGGAGTAGGGAGCCATCTTCCCTCCGAGGCAGACATAGCTTCCGGCCTCATTAATGGCGTCTATATCGATTGTGTCTTGGAATGTACGGGGGCTGGGTACTCCGAGGAAAAGGGCAGCCATTTTTGCATGTATCCGTAAATTTAATCCCTCTATAATATGTCTGCAAGAGACGCATTTAATCCCAGACAAAGCGAGATTATTGCGTAGACCTTGGATCCAATGGTCTTCACACTCTTTCCATACGTCCTACTCCCGGGGGGTATCAGTATTAATCCACAAATCCCTGAGGTGGGAAGCGGTTAAAGTTAAAGTGGATAAGGAAGGTAGATATGTGTTTATACATGCTTACATCGACACTATACCATTTGTATTGTTGGGCCTATATGTTCCTCCTCCGGCAAATATACGAATTTTACATGAGGCTGCCGCATTTGCTGCCGCTTACCCACAAGCTACGGTACTGGGCATGGGGGACCTTAACATGGTCATGGATCCCAAATGTGATAGATTTAGAGGAGTGTTGGACGGTGGGGATACATCGGTGTCTCAAACAGAGTTGAATTTGCTATTTCAAGAAATGGGTTGGTTAGATATATTTAGGTGCAAACATCCGAATGTAAAGGTGTACTCATGTCATTCTATCGGTAGGAATTCCCTGTCTCGTATAGATTATATCTTTGGGAACGCTCTAATGGTCCCGATGGTAACGGATGTGTCTTATGAAGTAAGGGGAGTGTCAGATCACTCTCCGATGGTTGCACGTTTCATTCACCCAGGGCCTGTGAGGACTGGTAGCTGGAAAATTCATCCATTCTGGCTCACCCTGATAGGGCCGCAAGATCGTATACCAGATCAACTGGAGGTTTTTCAGGATACTAATAACTCGTGTGATAATCTTAATATTTTATGGGATACCCTGAAGGCCTACCTTAGAGGCTGCTTGCGATCTACAATCTCCTACATAAAAAGGGAAGCGGCAAAGGAAGAGGTTCAGTTGGCACAGCAATGTGAAACATTGGAGGGCGAGTATATAGGAAACCCATCTGAAGCGAATAAACATGCATGGCTGACGATGGGCCGCAAATACTTATTATTATTACAAGAAAAAGCTGATAGGAAATTGTTTTTTGCTCGGCAAACCTATTTTGAATTGGGAAACCAATCAAGTAAATTGCTGGCTCATTTAATACACCACAGTTCTCAGAGCTCAGCAATATTAAAGGTTAAAGACAGTCAAGGCCGTGAGCTGACTGATACTCCTAGTATAGCGGCTCGATTCACTCAATTCTATAGGGACTTATATTCCTCACAGTCTTCGTATGATTGGTCCGAGTGTGTGTCATACTTGGAGGACTTGGAATTCCCGCAGTTAGATGAGGCAGGCAGGGATATGTTAGAACTCGATATCACGGAAGATGAGGTTACGCAGGCATTAAGGGATATGTCGAAGGGTAAGGCATCGGGCCCAGACGGGGTTCCATTGGAGGTATATCTTCGTTACTCTGACCAGCTCATCCCCCCATTATGCTCTATGTATTCTTATGCCCGGAGGGAGGGGAAACTACCGGACAGTTTCTATGATGCCACAATTGTAGTGTTACTAAAACCTGACAAAGACCCTAGTGAATGTAGTTCTTACCGCCCAATTTCATTACTGAATCTAGACTACAAGATACTTGCAAAGGTACTGGCAAATAGATTGAACAAGGTGATATTACAACTCATTCATTCGGATCAGGCAGGCTTTATGCCGGGGAGATCCACATCTGATAATATACGCAAGGTTCAAATTTTGACTCAAATAGGAGAGGCACTAAAGGAGGATTGGGCAATGGCATCTCTTGATGCGGCCAAGGCCTTCTATTCTGTTGAATGGGCATATCTGTTTGAAGTGTTAGAGGTTTGGTTTTGGCCCGATATTCATTAAATGGGTAAAAATCTTGTATAAGGATCCGAGGGCACAAATTTTGATTAATGGTATAATGTCCCCTTATTTTCACCTCCGTAGAGGTACTAGGCAGGGGTGCCCTCTCTCCCCGCTTTTGTTTGCAATAGCTATTGAGCCTTTAGCGATACGTGTAAGAACGCACTCAGAATATAGGGGAATAGTAGTGGGAGGACGAGAGGAGAGGATTAGTTTGTACGCTGATGATGTGATATTGTATATGTCATACCCGAAAGACAACTTGGGGTTAGCTATTGAAATCCTGAACCAATTCGGTAGATTTTCTGGCCTACATGTTAATTGGAACAAATCATTTTTCATGCCTTTGAAGGAAGTGGGGTGGACGGAAGCTGAGCACGGCCTGCAGGTAGTGTCGTCCTTTAAATATCTGGGTATTATCATAAACAGAGACCATAGGTATGATCGAATCACCAACATACTGCCTCTGTTAGACTATATCAAGCTCAAATTCAAGGTGTGGGGGGCACTTCCACTGGCAGTGACGGGTCGTGTAAATTTAATTAAAATGGTTATTCTCCCAAAATGTCTGTATGTTCTGGAGCACGCAGCCATACCAGTATATAAGGCCTTTTTTAAAACCCTACATGCATTATTCCCGGCTTTTATATGGGGATCCAATAGATCCAAACTTAGTTTGGCTACTCTGCAGAGACCCAAACAGGAGGGGGGAATGGCACTACCGGATTTGTTTATGTACTATCTAGCTGGGCAGTTGAGATATTTACAGCTATGGACTGGGTCGGACCCGTTACCAATGAGGGAACAGCACCTCGCTACATATTTGCATCTAACGCACCTTTGGCCAGTGATAGAAAGCTCCCCGGGAACTTATAAAAGAATGCTCCCAATCCACAAAGTGGCCGTGCAGGCATGGACGGCGGCCAAACAAATTTATGCATATGCGGATGTACAAGAGGACATGACATTATGGGATAACCCCCTTCTTTCACATCTAATGGAGGGGCAGGCCCCATCTTTTTGGGATGGATTTGAGGTACGTAGAATTGGGGATGTGTATAAGGATAATGTCCTTAAATCCTTTGCGCAAATGCAAGAGGACTTCCAAATTCCTAGGGAAAGTTTTTATAGATATCTGCAGCTGCGACATGCTCTCGCAAGTCAATACCCTAGGTTAGATCACGAGTTCTCACGATTCCCTTTGATTGGAGTTTTTAAATCGCAGGGCCCCCGGGGGCTGATTTCTGCGGTCTACACGGCCCTTATACATGCTAAACTGGCCAATGTCAAATTACCGGTAAAAGATAAATGGGAGAGCCTGATATCAGATCTGACAGAGGAGGAATGGGAGGATGTACTTTCATCTCCTGTGTCTGTGTCACCGGCGGCAAATAACAAAATGATCCAATTAGCTATAGTTCATCAGAGTTACCTCACGCCGGTGAGGCTGCATAGAATGGGCAGATATCCTAGCACTGAATGTCACAGGTGCCGTTTTCCCAGATCTGATTTCTGGCATATGATCTGGGATTGTCCAGTGGTGGCCTCCTTTTGGGGGGAGGTGTTGAAAGTGGTTGAGGAAGTGGTGAAGCAGCCGATCCCCTTTTCACCTAAGATTTGTCTATTTGGGGTGCTGCCTGAAGATCAGTGGCCATTTCACATGCGTATTTTATTGCACGAAGTGTTGTTCATGGCAAGGAAGACCATCGCACTTCGGTGGATGGATCAGAGACCTCCTAGGGTGACGAAATGGAAATCGCTGATCAATTCCATTATACCATATGAGCGAGTATTATATAAGAAAAGAGGGTGTGTTGGTAAATTTTATAAAATATGGCAGATTTGGTGTGATTCATCATGTACCCTGTATACTCCGCATAGATTTACAGACCTGAGGGACCAGTTGCTGCAACATTGAGGAGGACAAGTGTTGCATGATTGGTTACTTATAAGATCTCTATATTTTGTATGGAATAAATCAAACTGGCCTGGGAAAGTATTGTGCCCGTTCGGATGTTATTGTGCTGTTTCCGAGGGCTAACTATGTGATCTATTGGGTTATGACATGTTAAAAACCATCATAGCTACTATGCATCTGTGTTAAATGTGTATGAATACATAAATGTGTTTATTTCCTGTCATGTACTATGGACGTTTGTATTGTACAATTCTTTCAATAAAACGAGTTTAAAAAAAAAAAAAAAAAAAAAAGATGCAAATCAGTCAACAGAACAGTGTTGGGCAAGAATTACAGAATGCCCCCCCCCCCCAAGCTTCTTAGGGCTCATTCAGACGACTGTGAAGAACATCAAAATCACACGCAGCACACTGACACATTGATTTCAATGGGGCCGATCACAAACGCAGTGGAGCGTTCACGCAGCATGTGTCCGTTGCGTAAAACTCACTGCATGTCCTATATTGGTGCGTTTTTCACGCACCTATCGCCCATTGAAGTCAATGGGTGGGTGAAAATCATGCACAGCACACGGATGCACATCCGTGTGCTGTGCGTGATTTACGCTTAAATTCAATTGAAAATAAAAAAAACGATGCGCTTTGCGAGTGCGTGAATAGGGCATGTCCCTCGCAAAGCGCACTGATGAATAGACCAGATTCACACACGTGAATCTGATACGCTCGTGTGAATGAAGCCTAAGGGATCCCACGGAGCGGTGTTCACGAGGCTGTATGGAGTGTGCTGCCATATGGCGCTCCATCGGGTACAGTTTGTGGGGAAGAATACCTCCAGCATCTGATTCTTTTGGGTTTGTATGGAATCTAACAGAAAAAAACCCGCTGTGTATCTACCTATAAAATCAAGGGCACACAAGGGTACAGTAAAGACCATTTCATCATTAGGAGTTCCCTATCATAATGTGCTAATGGGGCTCAGCTATCTTTTGAGCATGGCCAGCTTTATTAAAATCGCCTCCAATGTGACGGACTGGCAATAGAAAGCCAATTACTGGAAGACCGCTGCTTTAAAGAGGCTCTGTCACCAGATTTTCAAACCCCTATCTCCTATTGCAGCAGATCGGCGCTGCAATGTAGATAACAGTAACGGGTTTTTTTTTTTGTTTTTTTTTTAAATGAGCATTTTTGGCCAAGTTATGACCATTTTTATATTTATGCAAATGAGCCTTTCTTATGTACAAGTGGGCGTGTATTGTGTATGTAAATCTGGGCGTTTTTACTTCTTTTACTAGCTGGGCGTTGTGAATAGAAGTGTATGATGCTGACGAATCAGCATCATCCACTTCTCTTCAGAACGCCCAGCTTCTGGCAGTGCACAGACACACAGCGTGTCCTCGCGAGATCACGCTGTGACGTCACTCACTTCCTCCCACAGGAACTTCATCGCGTCGGACGAGCGAGGACACGCTGTGTGTCTGTGAACTGCCAGAAGCTGGGTGGTAACGAAGAGAAGTGGATGATGCTGATTCGTCAGCATCATACACTTCTATTCACAACGCCCAGCTAGTAAAACAAGTAAAAAACACCCAAATGTAACTAACACAATACACGCCCAGTTGGACATAAGAAAGGCTCATTTGCATGAATATAAAAATGGTCATAACTTGGCCAAAAATGCTCGTTTTTGAAAAAAATAAAACGTTACTGTAATCTACATTGCAGCGCCTATCTGCTGCAATAGGAGATAGGGGTTTGAAAATCTGGTGACAGAGCCTCTTTAAAGTAGGTAATAGTCACAGCAGAGGACAAGGGCACCAGGTGTGGGGAGGGGGAGTAGCACTTTGGCTTCAAATTTTGAAACATATAGTAAAAGTTAATTTAATGATTCAATACCACAGGATCTGTTATATAAGATTAATGAAGCTGGTAGATCCCCAGTCCATGATCTTCTACGGAGCATAGAAATCTCAAACGCTGAAAACATCTATTACTCTAAGTCTCTAAATATTAGAAATCCCCAAAACACATCAAGACAATGTTACCCCAACAGGTCGAGTACTTCGTGAAAGCCAAGTAATGACATCAGTGAACACAGGACACGTCCGTCCATTCTGGGGAATACAATTACTAGGTAGATGTATGAACAAAGCGGAAGTCTTATCAACTTTCCACGTCCATAGAAAACCGGCAGAGTTCACCACTTTGTTCTGTTAAATGGGCACGAACGTGACAAGAAAACCGGATAAGATGATCACAAACCACAGTACAGCCAATAGCTGGGCAACACTTACCACTTAGCGCCCAACGTAGTTTAAGTCCGTGGCGGTCTAAGCGTAGAACGGTCAACACATGGACTGAACACGGACACATTAAAGGGGTTTTCCCGTCAGAGACATTTAGGACATTTCCACAGGATACGTCATAAATGTCAGATAGGTGCGGGTCCCACCTCTGGGACTCGCACATCTCTCTACAACGGGGCCCCCAAAACCCTGTTCTAGGTTTTTGTGCTCACGCTGCCTCCCTGGCCACTTACGGATTACATGGTCGGGAGTTATGGAAACAGCGTAACTCGCTGAGCTACGCTGTTTCCGTAACTCCCATAGTGGTGAATGGCAGTTACGGAAGCATCGTAGCATGCGAACTACGCGGTTTCCGTAACTACTATTCAGTTCTATGGGAGTTACGGAAGCAGCGTAGCTCAGCGAGTTATGCTGTTTCCATAACTCCCGACCAAAAAAATTTTTTTTTTATTTGGCAACACATTCCTTTTAAAAAAAGAGCGACTCCACCTTTAAATATTACATCAGAAAATAGCAGTTATTATATTATATGAATTGCTTTCTTTAGCCGCGGATGCGTTATACAAGTACCTTCGCAGCAATCGTGCATGTTATGATCTGAACGCACCTGCAGCTAAAAACGAGCAGTCGCCATTACAACATTATATAAGGGAATTTATTTCCCTATAAGACCGTGTTCAAACTTTGCATAAATACAGCGGATTTTCCGCAACGGATTTCATTGCAGAGAATTTGCAGCGTAATACAGTAGCAGCAAAGTGGAAGAGATTTGTACAAACCCCATCCACACGCTGCGTAAAAAAAACAGCCAAAAAAACCTGTAATAAATTGACCTGCGGTTCGGTTTTTTAATCCGCAGCATGTCAATTTATGATGCGGAATCGTGGGTTCAGTGGGCTTTCCCCGCTGGATTCAATAGGGATTTAAAACCCGCAACAAATGTTGCTATTTTTGCGGTCGAAGAGCTGCGATTTTCCCGCAAGAGTCACAAATCAGAAAAAAAAAAAAAGCTTCTGGTCCAGCCCGACCTCTAGGGAGGACGCTTCATCACATGTGACTGCTGCAGCCAATTACAGGCTGCAGCAGGCACATGGGATGAAACGTCATCCCAGGGGGCCAGGCTGCAGGATGTCAGAGGAACGCGTCGTCATGGCTACGGGTAAGTATGAACCTTTTTTTTATTTTTAAGAGCTCTTTTCCACCCGAAAACCTGCAGCACAATTCTGTCCGGTTTTCCGGACGCGATTCCCTGCGGGGACCATGGCGGATACGCGGTGTGCTTTTACGCAGCGTATCTGCCCTGTGTGAACTTCGCCTTATAAAGGAGGCTCTAAAGCATTATTCACACAAACCTATTGCTTGTCAAACAGTAAACGGGCCCATGCAATTCAATGGAGCTATTCATGCATCCATTTTTTTCTTGGATCGTGTGCCCGTCGCCAGAACCTCACAACCTTATTCTGGTCCGTTTTTGCAGATTACACAAAAACGGAAAAATACCCTAGTAGTTGGCGGGCACTAGAACATCATATATACAAAATTGCCACCGGCAAACAACCTTATTTCCCAACTCACCGTTAATAATTTTACTATGCTATTAAAGCGAACAGACGAACCACATGTATGTTAAAGTTAAACATGCTGCTGCAAGAACAGTGCCATAGGACAATGCCTATGTAGTATGTGGTACACAGTGTTAAAGATGGCCGGCGGCTGCAGAACGCCGAGCCTGATCAACAGTGTAGTTTGCAGGAGCTAGCAGCAAAAGCATGTAAATTTAAAAGTTATTCAGAACCCCCCCCCCCCCCTCGACATGTTTCGCTACACGAGTAGCGTCCTCAGGGGTACTTACTGGGGCTATGCAGATTAAACTCGCCCATTAAAGTCTATGTGTGCCTGGAAAAAAACCAAAATGGATAACACGGACACGTTCTTGTGAATAAGGCCTTAAAGGTGCAGCTTCTCTGTCACCACATTATAAGTGGCCTATTTTGTACATGATGTGATCGGCGCTGTAATGTAGATTACAGAAGTGTTTTTTATTTAGACAAACGATCATTTTTGACGGAGTTATGACCTATTTTAGCTTTATGCTAATGAGTTTCTTAATGAACTGGGCGTGTTTTACTTTAGACCAAGTGGGCGTTGTACAGAGAAGTGTATGACGCTGACCAATCAGCGTCATACACTTCTCCCCATTCATTTACTATGCACATAGCGATATAGCTATATCGCTATGTGCAGCCACATAAACACACTATAACGTTACTGAAGTGTCCTGACTATGAATATACATTACCTCCAGCCAGCACGTGATGTCTATTCAGAATCCTGACACTACTGTAGCGTCTCTGTGATATTTACAGCAAGGCAAGCGTAATCTCACGAGATTACGATGTAACCTGTCATTTCAAACGAGATTACGCTTGCTGTGCTGTAGTGTCGGGATTTTATTAGCGAAGTGTAGGATAATGAATAGACATCACGTCCTGGCTGGAGGTCATGTATATTCATTGTCAGGAGACTGCAGTAACGTTAGCGTTTGTGTATGTGGCTGCACATAGCGATATAGCTATATCGCTATGTGCTGTATAAATGAATGGAGAGAAGTGTATGACGCTGATTGGTCTGTACAACGCCCACTTGGCCAAAAAGTAAAACATGCCCATTTGTTCATTAAGAATAACTCCGTCAAAAATGATTGTTTTTTCTAAATAAAAAACACTGTTGTAATCTACATTATAGCGCCGATCACATCATGTACAAGATAGGC
The DNA here is from genome assembly GCF_050947455.1 of Rhinoderma darwinii. Lineage (NCBI taxonomy): Eukaryota > Metazoa > Chordata > Amphibia > Anura > Rhinodermatidae > Rhinoderma > Rhinoderma darwinii. Next base: position 30,454,845 of record NC_134687.1, on the reverse strand, counting down.
CACTTATAATGTGGTGACAGAGCCTCTTAAGGACTACAGGGAAAACTAATCAGAGCAGAAGCAGCCGCACAATTAGGATTTATAGCCCTGTGATACTGCAATGCAAACTAATAAGTTTGCTGAATGCTAATTTAAAAAAAAGACAAATAACCAAATGAAAATTTGCATACGCAGAAGACCAAAGCAAAGTGTGCGATCTTCTGTACTGCACATAAAGCCGCCAATACAGAGTATAAAGGAATATACAGGATCTCCGGAGTGGACCAGATACTGACAGAAGGGATTGGATCAGTTTCCGGCTGTGAATTATTAAGCGCAAAATATTTTGTGAGCTATTAATAAAGACTAGATGTAAACCCGGAGATAGTTTACAAATGTTTCCACAGCAGAAGAACATTGCTAGCAGTGAGTCACTGGACGGCATCCCGGGCATACAAAGTAGCTGTGCGGTGTGTGACGACACTACATTATCCTGACAAGCAAATACATTTATCATCCGAAAATATCACAATACAGCGTCACAGGACACGCAGAGGGATCAGCAGGAAAGCCCTCTCATCTAAGGCTGGGTTCACACGACCTATTTTCAGACGGAAACGAGGCGTATTATGCCTCGTTTTACGCCTGAAAATAGGGCTACAATACGTCGGCAAACATCTGCCCATTCATTTGAATGGGTTTGCCGACGTACTGTGCAGACGACCTGTAATTTACGCGTCGTCGTTTGACAGCTGTCAAACAACGACGCGTAAATGGACTGCCTCGGCAAGGTGCAGGGCACTTCTTTGCCACGTAATTTGAGCTGTTCTTCATTGAACTCAATGAAGCACAGCTCAAGATTTACGAGCGTCTCAGAGCGTCTCGTAAATTACGAGGAGGATCATTTACGTGTGAAACGAGGCAGCTGCAAACAGTCTCTCTTTTCACACGTAAATGCCTCTCATCGTGTGAACATACCCTAACACCAGGTTAGCTCTAAGAGACGCACAGAGGTACAAGACGGGCCCAGAAATCCATGCGTCATCGGTATTCACGGATTCGAAAAATACGGAAGCAATCATGTCAATAGTTTGACCCAACCCCCCTGAGAAGGTCACATGATCTCTAGTGCTATTTTCGCTTGCATTTTTGCTTTGTTGAGCGGTCTGATTCCTCTGCTCATCTAGCAACTCATCCACAAAACACAGACAGCGTGTGCTGTCCGTGGTTTTCACATCGCCACAGACTTGAACGGGTGAGACCGAGTCAAACACGGACAGGAACAGGACCTGCTTGGAGTTCTGCGGCCTGTTCCCATGGCCCCCACATGGACACGTGTGTGCTATAAAAGAAAAACGGATAGCACACGGACTAAACCAACGGTCGTGTGATTGTCGCCTAACACACAGAATTCCTTTGGGTCCATAAAAGGGTGAACGGCCATTTGGGTCTATGTACACAGAATACCTGTGTGCATGAGCCCCAATAGTGGGTAGCACCCTAACATCTTAGTATCAGGAACCAAGCAGTGCAAATCAAAGGAAAACAACCAGGCAGGAAGTGTTGTCATGAGGACATAGGAGTTCAGGAGCTGCTAAGGTTCGGCCTGTAACTTCAACAGGTAAGAACTATGACGACACACTGCCGGCATCTCTTGTAGCCCTGAATTCATCATCTGCCTGATAAAGTCCTAAGTTAGGCCCCATGCACACGACCGTGCCTGTAATCACGGTCCGGAGCTACAGGTCCGGCCGTCTGTCGTCTGCATTTACGGGCCCTGCTCCCATTATAAAGTATGAGAGCACGGTCCGTAAAATAAGATAATAGGACATGTACTATTTTACGGAAGGTTTCTACGACACCGACACCTTCCCGTAAATATACAGTAAGGGGTCAGTCGGCCATAGAAATGAATGGGTCCGTAATTACGGTCATGTGCATGGGGCCTAAGCAATGTGTTCAGATAGTTGTAGACACGCTCTACTACTCCAATCATCACAAAACACAGGAATACAAGGTAACCAGTAAAGAGAAGATCTCTGCACATTTTGTAACCAGCACAATGTCACGAGAGTGAAAAACAAAATCACATGAGTCACATCCCCTCACTATCACCACAGGCCGCACTCACCCAAGGAAACACAAATCCTTCTATGTGATCCTGCACTTTGTGTTGCAAAAATTGTGACAGATTTATTATCCTTTTTGTGCTTAATTTCTGGTTATATTTTTGCCTTTTATTTGGCGCATTCGCCCTTTGCATCATATTTATCGGTTTACTGATTATTATAAGTGCTAGGTTGTAAATGAAGCAGAATTATTGCAAAATAAAAAGCTCTGCAACTTTCTAATATACTACGTGTTTTAATCCATCAGTTTTAAGATCTCTGCTGGCTGCCAATGAATGGGAACATTCCTGTTCTGCATCTAGAGGCGGACATGCCTAGTCCTGTTCACAGCCAAGTTTGCTACAATTGTATCCAGTCTAAGTACATCAGCAGTACAAATCTCTTTCCTGTACCGACAGATTGTTACAACGTACCAGTGTAGGTCAAATGCCTGTAAAGCCGGCCATTTAAAAGGGGTTGTCACACAAAGGCCACCCATGTTCATAAGTCCTATTAGGTTATGTACGTCATAGACGGGGGTCCACCGCTCAGGACCCTCCCCTATAAGCCAGAGCCGCTCATGTAGAGCTATCTATTAATGGTTGGTTATTCATTTGGGAATATATGGCCAGATGCAGCTTCCCACCGGCAACCACAACTGATCACCGGAGGTTAGAGAGCCGGACCCACATACATAAATACACTTGGACTCGGAAGTTTGCTGCACTGGCCGCGCACCGCAAGTACTAAATACTCAGAAATGACTGATCACTACTAATAAATAACCACACGCTGAAATCAACATGTCAGAAAGGGCAGCATAGATAGCTTGTTAGGCCCAGTTTACACCTGTGTTGCCGCTTCTATTGTTCTGGAAGCGCCGATTTCGTTGGATGACACCATTGGTGCCAGAGGGAACCCATTATCTGTAATGGTCCTTATTGGAGTTCCATCATGGTGTCTGTGGTTTTACCGCAAAAAAAAAAAAATAGTGCGGCATGCTGCAATCTGTCAAAGATCTGGCCGAAAATACCAGATAGTATGCTTCCCTATTGTCTCCGGCAAAACCACGGACATCCCGACAGAAACCATTAAAGTCAATAGTATTCTGTCGGCTGCCGGAGGTGTCCATCATGCAATACAAGCGGCGCTTCCGGCATTTCCGTTGTTCTGCTCCTCTGACGGAGTACAACAACGGAAAGCCGAGCTCAGGTGTGAACACAGGCTAATAGTGATGCCGAAATGCACACAAGTAATAATGCCAGAATAGCAGAGTCGATCCTCAACAATAATGGTTAGACTACACAGCGTAATATGGAACAACCAGCATATTAGGTTCATTTTCTCTCCATTTCTCCTGTATGGAATAATTATAATCGTTTGAATACACAGAAAAGGGCGATTTCTGAATTCTGGGAAAAAGAGGGGATTGATCTTTGTGTCTCAGTTATTTAAGGGAGGTGTGATGCTTCTTTTCAGGGGGTGTCAGCCGACTTTCTTAGCTAAGGGCAGGTTCACACCTGCGTTGGAGTTTCCATTCTGTTCCATTAGAGGAGCAGAACAAACAAAATACCGGAAGCGGCGGTTCCGTTGCACGACGAACACCACAAACGGATGACGAAACCCATTGACTGATCGGTTCCATCGAGGCGTCCATGGGTTTACTGGAAACAACAGCCAAGCATGCTGTGCCATCCTTTCTGGCATTTTAGTCCGGATCTGCAACACCTAACGGAGCCTCAAACACAGATGTGAACAGGCCCGAACAGATTTATGTCTTTTTGACGCTTGGGAACAAGGTAGAACGGTTTCCACTTCTATTGTGGAATATAGTACATGATCTTCATCTAAATTAATTCTTGTGTCACTTCCAAATTTAGCTTTAAATCTAGAATACACTGAGAACACGATTTAGGGGGTTCTGTTAGACGGCAGAATATATTACAATCCATTGACATGTCCTCTCCTCATGGTGCGTCAAATGAGATGTGGCGCTTTGAATGAGGACTTCATGCATATGACCTGGGCACGTTCCAGAATGGAGGTCTATTGGACAATGATTTTGGCATCTATACAGGTCAAAATTAAATATGGCAGTGCCACTTGACCCTTTTGTTTTTCTCTTGGGCCCCATGCACACGACCGTAAAAAAAATCTCCGTAATAAGGTCCGCAATTACGGACCTGTTCGGTTCTATTGGTCACGGACACCTTTCTGTATCGCTTTGGATAGGTATCCGTGCCATAGACCTGTACCGCAAAAGATAGAACATGTTCTATCTTTTCCATTTTACGGCCCGTGCTCCCATACTTTGTATGGGAGCACGTCCTGAAAATGCATCCCACGGCCGTCAGCGCCCACAAATCGCGGGCTGTGATTACGGGCATGGCCGTGTGCATGAGGCCTTAGGCGATATGTCAGAAATGTCTTATTTCTACGCATGAAAAGAAATTAACCCTGAGTTTGTTATTTCTGGCAAGGCTTCTTATAGCGAGAAAATGGCTATCTGCCCATTTGGATTAAAGAGTCTCTGTCACCAGATTATAAGTGTCCTATCTCCTACATAATGTGATCGGCGCTGTAATGTAGGTGACAGTGTTTGTTTTTTTTTAAAAACTATCATTTTGGAGCAAGTTATGAGCTAGTTTAGATTTATGCTAATGACTTTCTTAATAGACAACTGGGCGTGTTTTACTTTTTACCAACTGGGCGTTGTACAGGAGTGTATGACGCTGACCAATCAGTGACCAATCAGCCTCAGACACTTCTCATTGTTCCAGCCCAGCTTCTTTCACTGCACACACACTGTGCTGTGGATCATGCTGGGCTGGAACAATTAGAAGTATATGACGCTGATTGGTCACTGATTGGTCAGCGTCATACACTCCTGTACAACGCCCACTTGGTCAATAGTAAAACACGCCCAGTTGTCCACTGAGAAACTCATTATCATAAAGCTAAAATCGCTAATAATGTGGTGAAAATAGATAATTTTTTTGCATAAAAAGCATTACTGTCACCTACATTACAGCACCGATCTCCTTATATAGGAGATAGGACACTTATAATGTGGGGACAGAGCCTCTTTAAAGAAATATCCTTTAAAACTGTAGTTTTTGAAGAAACGGGGCTAGGAAACCTGTGTTCGAGAAAACGGTCTTTGTTGTGCACATCAACCAATCACAGCGCAGCTTTAATTTTTCAAAAGTAGAATAAGCCGAGTTTCTCTTAGGCCTCATTTACACGAGCGTATTTAACGTCCATGATACGCGCGCGAAATTAACGCGCGTCGCACGGATCGATGTTAGTCAATGGAGCCGTTCAGACAGTCCATGATTTTCATGCAGCGTATGTCCGCTGCGTAAAACTCACGACATGTCCTATACTTGGCCGTTTTTCGCGCATCACGCACCCATTGAAGTCAATGGGTGCGCGAAAATCGTGCAAAGGCAAACGGAAGCACTTCTGTGATTTGCGTAACAGTAGATAAAGAAACAGCAAAACCGCGTGTCATAAGGATGGCATATGCGTGAAAATCACGCAGCCACGCACCATTCACTGATCACACACGGAACTGCAATGCGCGCAAAACGCACACGCTCGTGTGAATCCGGCCTTACCCAGGTTTCTCCGGTTTTCGTCTTGTATCGTGATACCGTGTACACATGTGAACATTTTTACAGTGGTCTCCTAAATGGCTCCCAGGAAGGAGTTAACAATCGAAAAGCGAACTGCCATAGTCTGTGGGAAATTGCTCGGCTGGAGAAGGTTTCTCTCGGTGGTGTTCATTGTACTCCAAAGAGACACGTCGAAAACAAGAGTGTACGTGATCGACCGTGACCTGGAGAACCTCAAGTGACCACAAAACAGGAGGACAAGTTTATCGGAGTGCGTTCCAAACGGGACAGATTCAAAACAGCTCCTCAGATCCGAAGCTGTTATGATGGAAACGCAGAAGAAAAGTGTTTGTCATGACTCGACGCTGCCTTGTAGCCAGTGGCTTGAATGGGTGTGTTGCAGCTTGAACACAGTTGCTTAGGTCTATTAATAAAAAGAGGCTGGTGTGGGCTAAAAAGCACAGGAGCAGGACCACTGGTCAGCGGAAGAAGGATCTTTTCACAGACAAATTGAAGTTTGAGGTGTTTGGTTACAAGAGGTGAAAGTTTGTTCGTCATGCGACAGGCGAGCGCATGCTTCCTGCGTGTATTTAGCCCACAGTCCAGCATGAAGGAGGTTACATTATGGTCTGGGGACGTTTTGGGATTGGTCTGGTGACTCACTGCTTATCTAAGGAGTCATGGACTTCAAGTGCCACCATAACATCCCGGAGCGCCGTGCCATCAATTCTTGCCCCCATCTTATTGGTTGTGGTTTCACACAACAGCAAGATAGCGACCGAAATAACACACCTCTGGTCATTACACAACGTATATTCAGTCAAAAGAACGACAACAGGCGCTGAAGAACATGGTTCGGCCTGATTGCAATCTAATTGATCCTTTGGGATCATCTAGACTGGTGTGTTTGAGATGTGCAAGTTACGAGCCAAAATCACCTTTGGGAGGATCTACAGGAGAACTGCGCTGCAATCGGAGCTCTAGACAAGTTGACCGACAGAAGGCCCCGCGTTTGCATTGCTGTGATCGCTGCTACTTTGATGAGAGAAAAAAAATGTAAGGATTACAAGGCTCAATTAATTTGTAAACAATGTTCTAGGCTACAAAATATGTTTATTTGCCTGAATACAGTAAATCTATATTCACCAGACTAACTTATTTATTTCACAAAAATCCATGATTTGTGTGGTATATCGAAATGAATGAGCAGTGGTGTAGATAACGGACCTTACAGAACACTGCAGGAAACAGCACAGCATTGATTTATACACACACTGTGTAATTCTTCATGTCACCTGTGGAGGCACTGTAGGGAAACTAAATACTTTCTGCCCGATTCCTCCACAGATTATTGCTGGGAATTGTAGAAGCGGGACACTCTGATCAGGTTGGGGACCCTTCTACCAAAGTGCTTGTCCAAATCTTACAATCTAGCGACAAGTCCACATAAGGTATGAAGCCAAAACAATGAAATAGTGATCTGCTCCCAAATACTTCACTCATTAGCGACAAAGCAAAGAGGTATTCAACACACGTATTCAATGATGCATCAATATAATACATTTAATATAATCCATAGATGCAAAATAACACTGACCAGGTTGTCAAGCAGGGAGAACAAATCTAAGTATAAAGTATAGGAGCAGATGGTTCGCAACTGTATTAAAGGGGTCACTCACCACTATACACTGGTGGCATAGCCTAGCTATTAGGGACGTCACGATACCAGAATTTGGACTTCGATACCGATACTTTGTGTAGCATTGCGATACTCGATACCAAAACGATACTTTGCCAACAATAATAAAAAAAAAGGGACGTATAAAATGCATAATATCTCGTGCTTTACATTAATAAGTGAAAGAAAGCACTTTTTTAAATATATAACAGCGTAAACACGAATGACGCTAGAAATGTGTTATTACAGTCACGACTATATCGAATATGTATAGTTTATGTATGGACTTATTTTAATGTTTATTGTAAAAAAAAATGTGTGAGAAAGCATCATGCCACTTTCCTGCCGGCTCCACTTGTTTATTTTTCATTCGGGCACATTGATGGACATTCAGTATAATAAGCAGAACTGGCGGCAGACGAAGTGACAACGCTTCATCATAGTCTACCTATAGACTGCCAAGTTCTACAGTATATGTCTATAGCATATGGCAAAAATGTATTAAACATAAAAATTGGACACTATGTAATAAAACAGCACTGCAACTAGAGATCGCTAAAACATGCGAGCGACGACCTACGGTGGTTTTATACGGGCAGATTTTCTGCCCTTTAACAAGCGTTCGTACAACCACTTGTTCTATCTGCCTGTGTAACAGGCCTTTACAAGGCGAGTATTGCGCAGATGTCTGGTAGAATTTTTCTGCTTTCATCCCCAGCACGTACAGACCTTTAAAGTAAAGAGGTACAAACAGGAGTTACCAAAATGTGAAGATAGACTAGGAAGTCTCCCAAAAACCCACAATTATTACATCTTGCTAAGCAGTAGTCACAACGTGTCTGGGCCGCTGCTTAACGACAAACCACAAGGACTGCAGGGGGCCAAGCCGCATCTCCCGTACTGCAGGGGACCGAGCCGCATCTCCCGTACTGCAGGGGACCGAGCCGCATCTCCCGTACTGCAGGGGACCGAGCCGCATCTCCCGTACTGCAGGGGACCGAGCCGCATCTCCCGTACTGCAGGGGACCGAGCCGCATCTCCCGTACTGCAGGGGACCGAGCCGCATCTCCCGTACTGCAGGGGACCGAGCCGCATCTCCCGTACTGCAGGGGACCGAGCCGCATCTCCCGTACTGCAGGGGACCGAGCCGCATCTCCCGTACTGCAGGGGACCGAGCCGCATCTCCCGTACTGCAGGGGACCGAGCCGCATCTCCCGTACTGCAGGGGACCGAGCCGCATCTCCCGTACTGCAGGGGACCGAGCCGCATCTCCCGTACTGCAGGTGGCAGAGTCGCATCTCCCGTACTGCAGGTGGCAGAGCCGCATCTCCTGTAGTGCAGGTGGCAGAGTCGCATCTCCCGTACTGCAGGTGGCAGAGTCGCATCTCCTGTAGTGCAGGTATGCAGCATTGTCACTCACAATAAATCAAAGTGCTGATAACATGTATTTATAGGTGCTGCGAGCACTTTAGATCCCGGCTGCTAAGGAGAGGAAGACTGAGGACTTCAGGTCTCACTGCTGGAATGTTTCTGTAATTAGTGGAGAAAAATCTTGAAATACAAACCCAACACAGGAGACACAATACAATGTGCTTTTTACGCGTTGTATATCTGGCATAAATGCTCAGTGATGGGCACCATGATGACAGGAATATGACAGGTCACCACTGAGCCCTCTGATTGGCTGCAGCGGTCATATGCTGCCTGCATGTAAACAAACACCTGGAGGACTGCAATAACACCAGGGCTGGATCGCCGGGGGAAAGAGTAAGAGAGTACGGATTGTATTTTTGCAAAACATTTTAACAACCCGGAATACCCCTTTAAGTCTTGATGTTGCAAGTGCAGCCCTAAACTAGATGCTAGTGCTCACTACAAAAAAACCTAAAAGATCAGCAGAACCCAGAAGAGCTGCCTTTACTATGACGGCAAGTACTGTACATAAAGCTATGGCGCGATTTCAGAATTGATGAACATGGAAAAGTCATGCCACCTTACAAATCTTAATATGTTAGAAACTGCAAATTAGGGGACTGAAAATGACCTTGCTAATAAGAGCAGAGGTAATAAGAGATACTTTCCCAATGCTCCAACATATCCCGTTTTCCAAGAACAGAGCCGAGCGCATGGAGCCTGGAGTATCCAAAGCTTCATACTACAGTGAGTAACACTACCTGTGCTGCCCTATGGAACAGCACCATATTACTGGGATATTTTAACCTAGAAGCATTGATTTCAATGGGTGCAGCGTAATACTTCAGGTCACCCGTTGAGGCACTGTAGGGGAATTCCAGCAGCGGGAAAGTACCTCCGTGATACGGAATCGGATTGGGAACGACACTCGCATTCAATTTTAGGCATACGGAGGTACAGTTTGGACTCCGCAAACTACTATCGGCTTTATACAACTTGGAACTTGTACGAAGCCGTAATATGTCAATGTGCATGAGTCCTAAGGCATTATGGGGTAAGGAGCTCTTTTACTACACTATCTCATTAGCACTTAGTGGCCCTGGTGATGACAGGTTTCCTGTAAGGCTATATGTACACAACACATATTTGTTGCAGATTTTCGAGCAGTCAGAAGTGGATCCAGGAGGAAGGAAAAGTTCTCCCTTTATATTTCCCATTTCGCTTTACACCACTTCTGGCTTTGGCTCAAAAATCTGCACCCAACACGTGATGTGTGAATCCAGCCTTAGGGTATGTTCACACGAGGGCATCAGTTACGGCTGAAATTACGGGGATGTTTCAGCCTGAAAACATCCCCGTAATTTCAGCCGTACCGGCATGTGCAGGCGCTTGAACGCCGCGTCAATTACGGCCGTAATTGGCGCTCCTATTCATTGGAGTCAATGAATAACGGCTCCAATTACAGCCAAAGAAGTGACAGGTCACTTCTTTGACGCGGGCGTCTATTTACGCGCCGTCATTTGACAGCGGCGCGTAAATATACGCCTCGTGTGAACAGACAAACGTCTGCCCATTGCTTTCAATGGGCAGATGTTTGTCAGCGCTATTGAGGCGCTATTTTCGGACGTAATTCGGGGCAAAAACGCCCGAATTACGTCCGTAAATAGGCCGTGTGAACATACCCTAAGGCCACATGCACGTCGAGAAAAACAAAACGACATCATTCAATATAAAGTGCCTTATTTTTACCTGCAGTTTTAACGCATCAAATTCTGCAACGTGTGGATTAGGCTTCGTTCACATCTGCGTTGGGGTCCCGTTCGGTCAGAGCTTTCCGTCAGAACGGAACCCTGAACAGAGACAAACGGAAACCAGAGGTTTCCGTTTCCATCACCATTGATTTCAATGGTGACGGATCTGGTGCCCATGGTTTCCGTTTGTCTGTTGTGCACCAGACCAGTCGTTGTGCCGGAAGCAATAGCGCAGTCAACTTCGCTACTGGTCCGGCGAAACGACGGATCCGATGCACAACAGAGAAAAACGGAAACATTGGCACCGGATCCGTCACCATTGAAATCAATGGTGATGGAAACGGAAACCTCTGGTTTCCGTTTGTGTCTGTTCGGGTTCCCGTTCTGACGGAAAGCTCCGACGGAACGTCAGAACGGGACCCCAACGCAGATGTGAACGAAGCCTCAAAGCTATAAAATCTCCAGGGAGAAATGTATCCCAATGAAAAAAATTGTGCTTCCAGGAATAAAACAATAAGTACATTCTCTAAATACATACATCCTCAATATGGACAAAGACTAATCCCCCTCCTCCTGCCCATGAGGTCAAACTTTAGATCAACATTTATCAAATCTTAGTTTAAAGGAATTTGAGAAGAGGAAAAACTGATCATAAACGAATGACTACTACTGAGTCACAGGAAATCGGATTAGGCCGGGCTCCTGATTTCCCTCCAACAAGTAGATCACGCAGCACACACGTAATCTGCATCACTAAACCCTTTTAGAATGGGACCCCCCCCCAGACGTTACTGTGAAGCCCCCAGAACCCTGATCACACTGGAGAGTAAAACACGTGGAGCAGGCAGCCATGTTATACGCCTGGTTCAGCCCTGGACCATGCATGACTAATAGCAGCTCAACTTTCCCATGCCTCTGGTTAGGCAGCTGCTCCTGTGCACTTCTCGTCTTGTAACTTTCTCAATGCATTGTTGAAAAGAAAGGGGGGGGGGGGTCTGCAGGAGTTTTTTTTATTTTTTTTGCTTCGTTCTATGTAAAAAGCAATTGAAACATCACTGACGTGCACGCTAAATAGGACAGTCCTGCTTAAAAAAAAAAAAAAAAAAAACACAAAAGCACTTGATATGACCAAGATATCCAGTTATATTAAAAAATTCTCATGCAATCATCTGTGTCGATTCTCAATTGCAGCCGCCAGTAATATCATCAGACTTTTATTAAATACTATGGCGAATGTCTGCAGCTCTACGCTGTATTCTCTGCATAGAATTAGTAAAAAAGACTCGTGGAGGAAAACAGACTCTGGTTCAGCGAGATTACATACCGCTAGCGCTTTATATTAGCATTCCTTTACAGCTACAAGTTATTATCCAAATATCATTTGCACAGAGACTGCAGAGCTGTAATATGGCGTTCACTACAGACACCACCACCTACATGACAAACAGAATATACCGGCTGCACGTCGGCAAACACTGAACGAGTGACCGCTGAGCACAAGACAGACGCATGCAAGTCAGAACACCCGCACATGGAGATACAACAAGCTGTGACGCTGCTGCTGCTGACACGTCTTACACCTGGTGCTAGAAGGGTATGTTCACACGTCTTACACCTGGTGCTAGAAGGGTATGTTCACACGTCTTGACAAATTACGCTCCTGAATTTCAGACGTTTTTGCAAGTGCAGGTGTTTTTTGCGGCGTCCATTAGGGACATAATTGGAGGTGTTTTTCAATGGAGTCAATGAAAATCGGCTCCAATTACATCCCAAGAAGTGACATGCACGTCTTTATATGCGGCGTCTTTTGACAGCGGCGCGTAAAAAAAAAAGTCCGTCTGCACAGAACACCGTAAGACCCATTGAACTCAATGGGCAGATGTTTGCAGACGGTTTGGAGCCGTTTATTCGGCCGTAATTCCAGGCATAAAACGCCTGAATTACGTCTGTAAATAGGGCGTGTGAACATACGCTAACAGATCAGATCATTTATCACGTAGCATGGAGATTACCTTCCACTATCAGACAATGCCTGCCATCTAAAAAGTGCACGATGCACAAACCAAAGTCCGACGGTAAGGGTATGTTCACACGTAGTCAACCAAAACATCTGAAAATCCAGAGCTGTTTTCAAGGGAAAACAGACCCTGCTTTTCAGACGTTTTTTTACCAACTCGCATTTTTCGCTGCGTTTTTCGCGGCGTTTTTTACGTCCGTTTTTGGAGCTGTTTTCATTGGAGTCTATGAGAAAACAGCTCCAAAAACGTCCAAAGAAGTGTCCTGCACTTCTTTTGACGAGGCTGTATTTTTACGCGTCGTCGTTTGACAGCTGTCAAACGACGACGCGTAAATGACAGGTTGTCTGCACAGTACGTCGGCAAACCCATTCGAATGAATGGGCAGATGTTTGCCGACGTATTGGAGCCGTATTTTCAGACGTAAAACGAGGCATAATACGCCTCGTTTACGTCTGAAAATAGGTCGTGTGAACATACCCTAAGTCGACCTATCGCATGAGGGAATTGCACTGACAGCAATTGCCTAAAATCCATCTATCAGCAGAGCCGCTCCTAATGAATTGTGATGACAGATATTAGAGGGAATGGCTGTAAACGCCTTCGGTTCATAAAATAATTTTGATAATGGATATTATATAAAACTATAGACACACATTTTACAATATGTGTTTTTACACATATCGTAAAAAAAAAAAAAAAAAACACCACCACCACAATTTAGTTGCCGACTCCCGGCTGCTCTCCATTATTATTGGCATTGCAGCGTTCAGCAACAAAAGAGCTCCGTTTGGGCAACGCATATTCAGTAACAGAACAGCCTGGAGCGAAGCGATCATTCACAGGGCCACAAAACAAAGTCAGACAGGGGCCTCCACCTTGTTGACAGTAAAGTGAACTGTAGTAATGTAGACAGCAGGATGGATAGTGTCAAATATCGGATCCTGTGCACAAAAAAAAAAAAAGAACCCACATAGTGTAGCCTGACATGATTACAAGTTTCTACACCCGAGTAGTCCCTACGAGGCCCTGTTCACACAGCGGAATTTTCACACAGAGTCCGACACATCTTCCGTGTCAGAATCAGTGTGAAAAACGCTTGTAAAAAGCCTTCAATGGGAAACCACCCGGTCGTAAAGACAGGACAGAATATCCAGCGTCGGAATCGCAGTAGTAGTGACGTGTCACTTTTAACTCCACGCCGTATTTAGACGCAAAAAACACATCGGGTGACCACAGGCAGATTAGCACCATTAAACGATAATCTTTGTGCAAAACTATAGCAAAGATCCAAGGGTCAGTTTCGAATTTTTGCCACAGCTTCTCACCCAACTCCACATGAAAAACATAGCCTTAAAGAGGCTCTGTCACCAGATTTTGCAACCCCTATCTGCTATTGCAGCAGATAGGCGCTGCAATGTAGATTACAGTAACGTTTTTATTTTTAAAAAACGAGCATTTTTGGCCAAGTTATGACCATTTTTGTAGTTATGCAAATGAGGCTTGCAAAAGTCCAAGTGGGTGTGTTTAAAAGTAAAAGTCCAAGTGGGCGTGTATTATGTGCGTACATCGGGGCGTTTTTACTACTTTTACTAGCTGGGCGCTCTGAAGAGAAGTATCATCCACTTCTCTTCAGAACGCCCAGCTTCTGGCAGTGCAGATCTGTGACGTCACTCACAGGTCCTGCATCGTGACGGCCACATCGGCACCAGAGGCTACAGCTGATTCTGCAGCAGCATCAGCGTTTGCAGGTAAGATCGACTTACCTGCAAACGCTGATGCTGCTGCAGAATCAACTGTAGCCTCTGGTGCCGATGTGGCCGTCACGATGCAGGACCTGTGAGTGACGTCACAGATCTGCACTGTCACAAGCTGGGCGTTCTGAAGAGAAGAGGATGTTACTTCTCATCAGAGCGCCCAGCTAGTGAAAGTATTAAACACGCCCCGATGTACGCACATAATACACGCCCACTTGGACTTTTACTTTTAAACACACCCACTTGGACTTTTGCAAGCCTCATTTGCATAACTACAAAAATGGTCATAACTTGGCCAAAAATGCTCGTTTTTTAAAAATAAAAACGTTACTGTAATCTACATTGCAGCGCCTATCTGCTGCAATAGCAGATAGGGGTTGCAAAATCTGGTGACAGAGCCTCTTTAAAGGGGATTGTTGTTTTTTTTATACTCTTGACCCATCTAGAGGATAGGTCACCAGTACATGATCAGTGGGGGGTCAATCAGCTGTTCTGGCTACCAGATGTTATGCAGGGGTCAGTGCAGGAAGCAGAAGGCGCCGACCACTGCATACCGGCCGTGCTGTAGTACTGCTCCTAGTCAGGTGAATAGAGGCAGAGCTCCAGTAACCCAGCACACCCGCTATAGAGTGACCAGAGCCATCTGCTTCCGGCACCGACCCCTGCGTAACTTCTGGCAGCCAGAACAGCTGATTAGTGTGGGGTCCGGGTGTCTGACCCCACTGATCATAAACGGATGACCTATCCTGTGGTCAGATCATCAGTGTATTAAAAAAAAAAAAAAAGAAAGACAAACAGCCCCCAAACTGGACAATCCCTTTAAAGGCTTTTATTTTGGCAGGACCAGCCAATCTGATGTGTATGGGGGAGTCCCGATTGCAAACGTCAGGGGAAAAGAAAAAGCGCACACTTGCTCAGTTCCCACGGGAGATGAGCCTCTGGCAGAGGTTTATTATCCACTCTGCGTTAGACGAGCCGAGTGTGCATGTATACAGGGTAGACAGGAGGAATAGCTCTCGCCTGAACGACAGCTACCTGAAGTGTATGGGCAGCTACGGCTGTAGTTACAGCCATAGTCTTGGTGGTAAATAGTATTTTTATGGCCAGGATCACACACTGTTTTGATGCAGTATTTGGCTACGTTTTTTTTTTAGCCAAAGGCAGACGTGGAACCGTTTGTCTCCATTCCTGTTTTACTTATAATTATATAAAAAAAACTGCACCAAAATCACGGCACAAAAACGCAGCCCACGGCCGTCCGTGCAATCGCGGGCCATAATTCCGGGCACTAGGCCTCATCCTAGTGCAGGGCCTGATGGGCAAAGCATGACACAGGTGATAAAGCTGAATTTATCTATGACAGGCGAACACCAGGCCCTGCACTAGGCCTAACAGTATTAGTTTGTTGCCATATTTCACATGGAGAGTAACAAGGGCACCCCTGTTCTCACGATCAGCGTTTCAACCAGACATTTACCCAATAATGTCACCATACATTTTTGTTATGGGAAACCCACTTTAAGAAAGAAGCTGCATCCTTCCTCTCTATGGGAGTCATTCCATGCAATCCTTAAAAACATGCCTCGCTGGATCCCTCACCCTGGATGTAGAGATTTACCTCCACAAAGAGCAGAAGAAATATTTTATGGTGACGGCCGCCCGTAGTCTCACGGATAACTACATCTGATCAGACACAGTAGATCCACCTAGACCGATGACAGAGCCAGTCTGCCCTATATATATATTCATCTAGCAAAAGGATTTTAATAAAAAGTAACCTCAAAAAGTTAGTTGCTGGCAATGTTCTAGGTGCATTAGGTTCCTAGAAGTCCAGACATCTCCTGTGTCTCAGGCCTTCAGCTCTGACCAGCAGAACAAAGGAGGACAATCCTTCCATTGACTGAGGATGCAAAAGGATTATCTGCTCTGCATCCAGCCACATCACCACAAAGGACCATACTGGGGGGAGATTTATCAAAACCAGTGCAAATGAGTAGTTATTCAGGGAAACCAATCAGCTTGCTGCTTCCATTTTCCAAAAGGCCTCTAAAAAATGAAAAGCAGAACCTGATTGGGCAACTGCTCCGTCTTTACGCCAGTTTTGAAGGTTGTAGCCATTGTTCATTTCAGAACTTGGCGGGGCTATCCGGTTTAGAAATAAAAGACGGCTTAGGGGCGATCTAATTACAACGTACAAATATATAACTGGACAGTGCAGAGATCTTTCTAATTATCTTTTTACATCTGGGCCTAAAGCCATGACCAGGGGGCATCCCAAATATCTATAGGGAAAAGGTGTCACCATTATCAGACAGGAATCTTTACTGTAAGAGCAGTGAGACTATGGAGGTCTCTGCCACAGGATGTTGCCATTTATTGCTCAAGGTCAAGAACGGCCTGGACACCATTCCTAAAGATTATTATATGACAGGTTATAAGTAGTAGATTCTGGAGATGGGACGTTGATCCAGGGATATAATCGGATTGTCATATTTGCGGGGGAGGAATCCCCCCCCCCAATACGGGGAAATTAGCATCAAACTCATAGGGGTTTCTGCCTCTCTGGATCAACACGGTAGGTCACAGGTTGAACGTGACGGACCGCCATCATATAAAAAAAAACATCATTAACCCCACCTGCAATCTGAAGGTGAAGAATGGAATAAGGCCTCATTCACACGACCATGTTTGGTCAGTGACATACGGTCCCCATTTCCCATACTGAACACCGTTCAGGGGCTCCTAGCATCCTAGATATGTACGACGCTAGGTGTCCCTGCCTCCCCGCGGGAATACTGTCCCGTACTGAAGAGAGTACGGGACAGTATAGAGTTGTACAAAACTATGATGCTAGGAGCCTGGATCCCTACACTGTGACGCCACCAATGTCACGCGTAGCCATAAACCAGGACGCCACCAATGTCACGCGTAGCCATAAACCAGGACGCCGCCAATGTCACGCGTAGCCATAAACCAGGACGTTGTCCTATTACATTTAGCGCTGATGAAACAGCTCCTCTCCTCTGTCCATAGAAAAAACACAGAACAGCGGCCACGTAATTGGCGCCAGCCTTATACCAACTGCCGCTGGGAAAGCGACAGATTACAAAGCCGCACAGGCTCATAGCGGAAGCCATTAATCACGGTATATTCGGGGTGATACGATTATATTGGGCTACTTTATTTGCATAAACACACTATATGACATCACCATGCAGCGTGATGACATCACACTGACGTTAGCGGAGCCCATCTATCTCCAGTGCAATCTATGCACCCCCATAATCTACAACACGGTGCATAGCGCAATAACACTACACGTATACATCAACCTCACCTACACAGAGAACAAGCGTATACTGCCCCCAACAGACAGCCACAGGGACTGTCATCCAGCTCTCCCAGACTCCTGAACGGCAGACTGTAAAACATTACCAACTCACGCACAACCATTCAGGTCAGACCAATGAAAGATGGGACAACGTGACGGGCGATACACCGGTATATATATATATATATATTAGTGTGTGACTACAAATATCTATTTACAGCAATATATATATATATATATAAACCATCTTCCTGTATATAATACATTGATGCAGCTAGAGATTACTCCCAGCCTATAGGACACAAGAACCCATAATAATGAAATAATAAATCTGTCGATTATCATCATATAATGGGGCAGGATACACCCCCTATAGATATAGACACTATATAGAAAGGGAATCTCTTGCAGGGCCTCATTCCACATCGGGAATAGACGCAGAAAGGCGATCCCGCCAAGTTTCAGGCCCAACCGCCCACATCACCCCCCCCTTATTGTGGAACATGAAGCGGCTGGTGAGAGGCCCGGTGGCCGGGTACACAGACACACAGGGGAGGAGGAGCGGGATAAGAAACGAGAAGTGACCTGTTTGTGGCATCCTTATGTGCTCGCTGAGGTAAGAGCTGCTCCTGGCTGGCAATCAATGGAGAGAGACGGACACACGGCGACGATAAACTCCTCCCACTCATCCACCGGGATACGCCCACTAGAGATCTACGACACGCCTTCTCTCTTCGCAGCTGCCCGCGGGAAAATCTCCGGCTTCTGATTGGTTGACGGGGCGGTGAGGCAGCGGCGGCGCAACCGGGGATTTCAAACGTAACGTTTGGAATGTGACGTAGTGATTGAGATGGCGCGTCCGGGGAGGGGGGGTGGCGGCAGGCGTCTCCCTCACGTCATTTTTTACTACGTTATTTCTGAAGGGGAGGGGAATTATTATCATTATTATTTTGTATTCGAATTTAAATATTTATTTTAAAATATATTTTTTATTACGCTCACGGTTTTTCCAATTCTTTTTTGGAACATTTCTTGTAATGGCACCCTATAATCAGTTATTGACTCGGGTATCTTCCCAAACACCTTAGAGAAGGGAAACACCCCCCCCCCCCCTGTAAAATGGATTTTCCCACCATACACATTTAAGCTGCCTCTGGGACTCCCAACTATTAGCAAAACGGGGGTGCCCTGGACATTGCACATTCTGCAAGGCGAGAGGGCTACTAGACACCAATGGAGAGGTCCAGGTTACATGTGGGTATATTCAGACATAGCCGTCTAAATCTTGCCAAAACGCCATCGTTTTTGAAAAATCGTGGCAAACCCCGCTGCATTTTGATGTAATTTTGTAGTAGTTGCTGCAAAAAAATGCAACATGACCGCTGGATCTGATCAGAGCTTTTCATCCAGTCATTGCCTGAAAGTGGAGGCCGTCACACCTTGCCAGAAAGTTCAGTGCCCAGGAGACCCATGCCCTCCCAATAGGTGCCGATCTTTTTCCCATTGACACCAAAACAAGAACGCCTTCATTTCTCTTGAAATCGGCCTTGTGCCGTGTGGACCTGCCCTTAAAGCGGGTGTCCATAATAGAGCATGAGCAGGGACGGATTTTGCATTTCTGGGGCCCCAAACAAAGTGATGTCTGGAGGCCCTAATCAAAGATACCAGTAGAGAGCGCCCCCATTCAGTAATAGTGCCCCCAAACAAATAAAAATAATACTCCCCTAGCCCAATTCCCACGAGTAACAGACCTGCACGGTATCACAGCCTGGCCTGCAGCCTATGAGAAGCAGACGGGACCCCTGCATAGGCCAGCGCTATACAGTGATGTCATCGCGCCGGCCTATGCAGGGATCCTCTTCAGCGTCTCAGGGTGCCGGCCTAACGTGGCCTGTAGCCTAGTGAATGGTGGAGCAGGGAGCTGATAGCTCCCTGCTCAGCCATAGCGTTCAATTGTATCTGCGGACGAAGATGCGATAGAATGCGGCAGTTGCCTAGGGCACTGGGTGCCATAGACCTGGAGCTTACACCCCGGCGCAAGCGACGCCACTGCCTACAACGGTAATCTGCATCCTGAGGGTGCAGATATAGTTGAAAGTTGTGGATCTGTCAGGAGCCCCATTTAATTGCGTGGTGGTAAAGACCGCCACTGGGCACATGGACATCATATGAATGGCTGTCTATGTAATGCAGGGTCTGCGGCAGCTGCTCTTTGTTAGCATCTCCCCACTCAACATAGAGGGGTCCTAGGCGGGGAAACCCCTTTTCATGGTGTCCATATGTTCTAATAGGGTATATGGAATGGGTTGTTTTAGTAAGACCTGTCAAATATATGGCTATATACTTTTTATTTTTTGGGGGGGGGGGGGTAATCAAATGTTTTTAAGTCAGACGTTTAGGAAAAATGTAATGGATAGAATCAAAGCCACTACAAAAACGGAGCAAATGTATAACAGATCAGACCTGGGGTAGAGTTTGTGTATGTTTCTCGATGGTCATTAGTATCAGGGTATGGGCACACACACTAATTACGTCCGTAATTGACGGACGTATTTCGGCCGCAAGTACCGGACCGAACACAGTGCAGGGAGCCGGGCTCCAAGCATCATACTTATGTACGATGCTAGGAGTCCCTGCCTCGCTGCCGGACAACTGTCCCGTACTGTAATCATGTTTTCAGTACGGGACAGTTGTCCTGCAGCGAGGCAGGGACTCCTAGCATCATACATAAGTATGATGCTTGGAGCCCGGCTCCCTGCAGTGTGTTCGGTCCGGTACTTGCGGCCGAAATACGTCCGTAAATTACGGACGTAATTAGTGTGTGTGCACATACCCTCAGGGTCACGTCCCCTTCACACCTCAGTAGTTGCTGATCTTTGATACATTATGGCAGATTTATCAAAATTCTCCTTTTTCCCATAGAAACCAATCACAGCTCAGCTTTCATTTTCCTAGAGTAGGTTAAAGAATGAAAGCTGAACACTGATTGGTTGCTATGGGCTGTTTTCATGTTAGATAATTTTTAAAAATCCCCATATTGTGTTTAAAGGGGTATTCCCAAGTTAGACATTTATGACATATCCACAGGATATACCATAAATGTCTGATAGATGAAGGGCCCAGGTCTGGGACAGGCACCTATATCAATAATGGTGGTCACCTGGCCCCTGTGATACCTTGTGCGGCGACCGCAAATTGCCAATTGCAGACGGTTACTAGTGGATAGCGGGCCGCACCCTCGGCTATTTACAGAACTCCCATTGAACAGAATGGAGAGAGGCCCTTTTTACTCGTTCCCACCTGGAATCTGCAGCCAGTAGCCTCACTAGGTTGGGTGATCCCCATTCTCGATATAGGTGCAAGCTTTCAGACATTTATGGTATATCCTGTGGATATGCCATAAATACCTAAGTTGGGAATACCCCTTTTAATGGGAGCTGCATAAATCTGTATTCAGTGAGCCCCCCCTAGTGGCTGCTGTAGACAGACAGAATTTCATTATGCGTCTGTGTGAAGAGCAGAAATGGATTAGGAGCTCTGTAACATAAAAACGCTGCTCCGACTCCTATTAAGGTATATTATGAAATTAATCAGCATAGAATTTTGCGTTAATTTAAATAAAAAATATACAGAAAGGCCGCATTTTAGTGTTGACATGGCCACAAGATCCGGACCCAAGCGGTTTAAGTGAACTGAACTTAAATGAACCGTGGAGGAATCCTGGTCTTGCTGACATAACACAGACACTTAGGCCTCATTCACACGAGCGTATCAGATTCACGCGCGTATATCTGGTCCGTGTGTGCTGCGTTATGCATCAGTGTGCTTTGCGAGTGGTATGTTTTTCACGCACTCGCAAAGCACACCTTTTTTTTTCTTTCAAACTAATTATTGCGCAAATCACGCACCGAACACGGATGTGCATCCATGTGGCACGTAGCTGCGATAAAAACGCATCGATATAGGACATGCAGTGAGTTTCACACAACGAACACACACTGTGTGAAAACTCCTGCATGTGTGAATGGCCCCATTGAAATCAATGGGTCAGTGTGCTGTACGTAATTTTCACGCACAGCACAAGGACGAGTTTTACGCTCGTCTGAATGAGCCCTAAGGCTGAGTTCACATGGAGTTTTTTGCAGGCAGAAAATTCATCTGCCTGCACGCCGTTTTGCTGCCTTTTTTGCTCGCGCCCATTTACTGCCACGAGCAAAAAACGCTTTCTCTGCCTCCCATTGATGTCAATGGGAGGTCCGAGGCGTAAACGTCCGAAGATAGGGTATGTCGCTTCTTTTTACCGCAAGAGTTTTATACCGCTCACGGTAAAAAAAACGAGTCCGCCTCCCATTGAAATCAATGGGAGGCATTTTTGGCTGTTTTTTGGCGCGTTTTCCGACGTTTTCGCGTCAAAAAAACTCAAGGGCCTTAAGCTTCTTTCACACGTTAATATACGTTTACCTCTCTTCCATCAGAAGAAGAGAGGATCGAAAGATTAAACGGAAAGCAACGGTTCCATTAGAATTACCATTGATTTCAATGGTAAGGGTATGTGCACACGGCTTATTTTCGGTCCGAAAAACGGCTAAAAAATCGGAAGCGGAACGCCTCCAAACATCTGCCCATTAATTTCAATGGGAAATACCGCGTTCTCTTCCAACGGGCCACGAATAAGAAGTGCATATCACTTCTTGGGACGTTTTTGGAGCCGTTTTTCATTGACTATAGAAAAACAGCTCCAAAAACAGCCATAAAAAACGCAGTGAAAAATGTGAGTTGCTAAAAAAAGTCTGAAAATCAGGAGCTGTTTTCCCTTGAAGACACCTCCGTAATTTCAGCCGTAACGGACGTGTACGTGTGAACATACCCGAATTCTTTTGTCTCAGTTGCTTTCCGTTTGTCTCCATTCGCTAGGTTTCTGTTTTTTTGGACGGAAACAAAAGTTCTGCAGACTGCACTTTTACTTCCGTCAAAAAAAAACAAACGGCCTAAAATGCGACCCCATTACAGCTGTCTGAATGCGGCCTAACTCCTAGTACAAGCAAATTGTAGTGTTACACGGCGGTCTTCCAGCTAAATGGCCGTTCATCTAAAATATGGACGGCATAAATCCACCAGAACGGGAGATGGTCTTACCCAGCGGCCCTCCGTTCTGGCTTAGAGGGTGGTCTTAAGCCGGGGACCCACCTCTATTAAGTCAATATTCCCTTATAGGGCAGTATATGGACAGGGGTTGTGTTCATGAAATAACCACATTCATATCAATGTGTGCACTATCCTGGACAGTTATCATGTGGACATTGATGTGGATGTTGATGGTGTAATATCCCCGTGCAAAGGCAGCGGACAGTTCTACCATGTCGACAACCCGATTAGATTTATCCTATTAGGGAATACGAGCAGCAGCCCTCGCTCTGGTGGTCTCGGTCAGTCAATGGTCATCCACTCAATTAAATGGCCATCATGTAATACTACATCTCCCCTGTAGGGGAAATGAGCAGTTGATGCCGGGCCGACCAGAGACGATCGGGTGATTTCTTCAGAGGTCTTGAAAGCTGTAGATTTTAATATGTCTTTCCACCACTCTTCTGGGTCATGCATGTTTTCTGCCCGACTATGTCCTCCAAATGCCCTGCGCAATTTTCGGGTGGCACTGAGTGACATTGTGGGGTCCCTGTTTGGTGGCACTGTGTTTCTATGTATGACTGACTCAATGTACACACAGCAGCCGGAGCAGCGGCGACCTGACCTCACCAGTCATTGCCAATGTCATCCACTGACAGCTAGGGGGAGCCAGCCCGATCTGACGTCACCACACAACGCAAGTGGAGGAAGCTCCGCCCACTAGCATGAACTGCGATAATGATTGGCTGCTGCGTGCGACCGGCGCTTCCTGACCGCACATATCGATCATATTCTCCGCTCCTTACCGGCTCCGGTGTCCCGCAGGATCACGATATAAAAACACAGCGGTCACACGTATTAATGTCTGAAGGGCCGCCGACCGCGAAATACTCGTCTGCAGTCGCGGCATTTTGGCGGGAATGTTAGAAGGGGTGTGGCCTCCGTGTTTATAAGGTGTCACTGCTGAGGGCGGCGGATGAAAACAACTGCGATTCCATAGTGACCTGCCTCACTCCCTCTGTTCATGGGGATTTTCTTCTGTAATCCTATCTAGCGTGTTAATATAAAAAGGAAATACTTTAGTTAATAGAAATACATTAAAAAAATTGAGCCTTAAAGGAACAGATGATAATTTGGATTTTGATGCCTGTTCATATAGAGATAAAAAATATGTCCATATATATTAGATAAAAGTTAGATAAGACTTGGGTCGAGTCGGAAAAAAACATGTCAAAGGGCCCAGTGGATTTCTATTACCCTCATAGGAAGTGAATGATATATGCGTCCGCTATGGAAAGATCAGACCTGCATAGTCGATAAGGTCATACACGAAGATCAGACCTGCATAGTCGATAAGGTCATACACGAAGATCGGACCTGCATAGTCGATAAGGTCATACACGAAGATCGGACCTGCATAGTCGATAAGGTCATACACGAAGATCAGACCTGCATAGTCGATAAGGTCATACACGAAGATCAGACCTGCATAGTCGATAAGGTCATACACGTGTCATTGCAGATGAGGAATGGCTAAAAAAACAATAAATCTTGTCTGTTTGCTGTTTTCATAACTCCTTAGTGACCAGCCTATTATAGGCCTAAGGCCTCGTGCCCACTTCAGTGTTTTTCTTCAGGGTGCTAGCCGTTTTTCTGACGACTAGCACCCTGACCCATTCATTTCAATGGGGCCATGCACACTTCAGTTTTTTTGACGGTCCCGTTGCTCCGTTCCGACCAAAGTAGAGCATGTCCTACTTTGGTTCGAGATTCCGTGACCGTGAAGCCCATGCAAGTCAATGGGGCCGTCAAAAAAAAACTGAAGACACACGGAAGGCATCCGTGTGTGACGGAGTCGTTGCCTAGCAACGGGCGGGCAGAAGTACATTAGAGATATTACACTAACCGGCAGCCACTTGTCTCTATCCAGCACTGATAGAGGGAGGAGGCTGCTGATAAAAATAAAATAAAAAGCAGTTCATACGTACCCCGGTCGTTGTCTTGGTGACGAGTCCCTCTTCTTCCTCCAGTCCGACCTTTCTGTATGATGCGGCAGCCTGTGATTGGCTGCAGAGGCCGCTGCAGCCTGTGATTGGCTGCACAGGCGGTCACGTGGGATGAAGCGTCATCCCTGGAGGCCGGCCTTCTGACGTCATCCTGACGTGCGTGACCGCCACTACAGCCTGTGATTGGCTGCAGCGGTGACATGGGATGAAACGTCATCCCAGGAGGCCGGACAGGAGGAAAATGCAGGGAGTTCTGGGTAAGTATGAACTGATTTTTTTATTTCATTAAAATTTTATTTTGTGAGCGCAGAGCATGGTCATTCTTCAGCGCTAGTCACTGTCCAGGGTGCTGAAAGCGTTACCGCCGATCAGTGCAGCCCATTAATTCTTTCAGCACCCTGGACAGTGACTAGTGCTGCACAACCCTGCTCTTTCAGCACCCTGGACAGTGACTAGTGCTGCACAACCCTGCTCTTTCAGCACCCTGGATAGTGACTAGTGCTGCACAACCCTGCTCTTTCAGCTCCCTGGACAGTGACTAGTGCTGCACAACCCTGCTCTTTCAGCACCCTGGACAGTGACTAGTGCTGCACAACCCTGCTCTTTCAGCACCCTGGACAGTGACTAGTGCTGCACAACCCTGCTCTTTCAGCTCCCTGGACAGTGACTAGTGCTGCACAACCCTGCTCTTTCAGCACCCTGGACAGTGACTAGTGCTGCACAACCCTGCTCTTTCAGCACCCTGGACAGTGACTAGTGCTGCACAACCCTGCTCTTTCAGCACCCTGGACAGTGACTAGTGCTGCACAACCCTGCTCTTTCAGCACCCTGGATAGTGACTAGTGCTGCACAACCCTGCTCTTTCAGCACCCTGGACAGTGACTAGTGCTGCACAACCCTGCTCTTTCAGCTCCCTGGACAGTGACTAGTGCTGCACAACCCTGCTCTTTCAGCACCCTGGATAGTGACTAGTGCTGCACAACCCTGCTCTTTCAGCACCCTGGATAGTGACTAGTGCTGCACAACCCTGCTCTTTCAGCACCCTGGACAGTGACTAGTGCTGCACAACCCTGCTCTTTCAGCACCCTGGACAGTGACTAGTGCTGCACAACCCTGCTCTTTCAGCACCCTGGACAGTGACTAGTGCTGCACAACCCTGCTCTTTCAGCACCCTGGACAGTGACTAGTGCTGCACAACCCTGCTCTTTCAGCACCCTGGACAGTGACTAGTGCTGCACAACCCTGCTCTTTCAGCACCCTGGATAGTGACTAGTGCTGCACAACCCTGCTCTTTCAGCTCCCTGGACAGTGACTAGTGCTGCACAACCCTGCTCTTTCAGCACCCTGGACAGTGACTAGTGCTGCACAACCCTGCTCTTTCAGCACCCTGGACAGTGACTAGTGCTGCACAACCCTGCTCTTTCAGCTCCCTGGACAGTGACTAGTGCTGCACAACCCTGCTCTTTCAGCACCCTGGACAGTGACTAGTGCTGCACAACCCTGCTCTTTCAGCACCCTGGACAGTGACTAGTGCTGCACAACCCTGCTCTTTCAGCACCCTGGACAGTGACTAGTGCTGCACAACCCTGCTCTTTCAGCACCCTGGATAGTGACTAGTGCTGCACAACCCTGCTCTTTCAGCACCCTGGACAGTGACTAGTGCTGCACAACCCTGCTCTTTCAGCTCCCTGGACAGTGACTAGTGCTGCACAACCCTGCTCTTTCAGCACCCTGGATAGTGACTAGTGCTGCACAACCCTGCTCTTTCAGCACCCTGGATAGTGACTAGTGCTGCACAACCCTGCTCTTTCAGCACCCTGGACAGTGACTAGTGCTGCACAACCCTGCTCTTTCAGCACCCTGGACAGTGACTAGTGCTGCACAACCCTGCTCTTTCAGCACCCTGGATAGTGACTAGTGCTGCACAACCCTGCTCTTTCAGCACCCTGGACAGTGACTAGTGCTGCACAACCCTGCTCTTTCAGCACCCTGGACAGTGACTAGTGCTGCACAACCCTGCTCTTTCAGCACCCTGGATAGTGACTAGTGCTGCACAACCCTGCTCTTTCAGCACCCTGGATAGTGACTAGTGCTGCACAACCCTGCTCTTTCAGCACCCTGGACAGTACCATGCTCAGCGCTCGGAAACTGAAACACGGAGCGCACACGGAAATCACACGGCCGCTAAAACAGGCACACGGATCCGTCAAATACGGCCGTGAAAACGGTGATGGAAGTGTGCAAGAAGCCGTAGCAAGCAATTTTTTTTGTTTTTCCATCGTCGCATTTCAAGAACTATAACTTTATCATTTATTCGTCAACATAGCTGTTTGAGGACTTTTTTTTCTGCGGGATTAGTTGGATTTTTTAATGGCACCATTTTGGGGTACATATAATGTTTTGATTAACTTTTATGAATTTTTTTTTGGAGGGATAGTAAAAAAACAACAATTCCGCCATTGTTCTATGCGTTTAAAATTTACTCCGTTTACTGTGCGGCGTGAATAACACGTTTCCCTTATTCTATGGGTCGGTACGATTACGGCGATACCACATATGTAAAGTTTTTTTTTATGTTTTACGACTTTTGCACAATAAAAACACTTTTGAACTGAAATTATTTGTTTTTGCCTCGTCGCTTTCCAAGAGCCGTAACTTTTTTTATTTTTTCCGTCAATGAAGTGATATGTGGGCTTTTTTTTTGCGGGATGAGACGTAGTTTTGATTGGTACTGTTTTGGGGGTACATGGGACTTATTGATTAACTTTTATTACTTTTTTGGGGGGGCAATGGAAAATATGAACAATTTCTACCATAGTTTTTTGCGCTTTTGTTTTTTTTCCGGTGTTCACCTTGCGGTTTAAATTATATGTTAACTTTATTGTTTGGGTCATTACGGTCGCGGCGATTTCATATATGTGTGCTTTTATTTCTTTTTTTACACTTTAACTAAATAAAACCACTTTTTAATGGAAAAAAATGTCTTTCTTTTTTTTTTAACTTAATTTTGATTTAACATTTATTACTTATTTTTTCAGTCCCACTAGGGCACTTCACTATGCGATCTCTTGATCACAGATATAATGCTTTGGTGTACTCAGTGTACCGAAGCATTACTGCTTGTCACTAAGGGGCTAATAGAGAAAGCTGCATATACGCGTGGCCATTTAGTGTCCTCTTATATGCAGCTGCTGCCTTGTCTTGCCTGAACAGGGGTCTGCGGACCACCATTCTTCTACTAGGTGGGGGTCCCAAAGTGGGGCCCTCACCTATTAGACTGTGTTCACATCTGCGCTAGGGTCCCGTTCCGTCGGAGCTTTCCGTCGGAACGGGACCATGACTGACACAAACGGAAACCAATGGTTTCCTTTTCCATCAGCATTGATTTCAATGGTGACAGATCCGGTGCCAATGGTTTCCGTTTGTCTGAGTTGTACAAGGGTTCCGTCGTTTTGACGGAATCAATAGCGGAACGTTGGAACGGAACCCTAGCGCAGATGTGAACGAAGCCTTAGACATAACGGGTTTTCCAATCAGGACGATTCTGTCCATATACTTTATTAGGGCATATGGACATCATGGAGGTCCCCCCACTCCCAGAGCCCCCCTCTATGAGCCAGAGTTGCTAATAAACAGCGGCTCTCGCTCTGCTGGAGTCTCTATGGCGACATCCCAAAACTAGCAAAAAATGGCATCTATGAACCCACTCTGAGAGGCCTCAAGAGTCCCATCATTTATTAACCTAGAATTGTATGCGCCTGATTTGATAAGAGGTGCCAAAACCTTTGCATGAGACTGTATACATGCCAATATTGCCCTGGCATCCTGGTGTGTAGGCCTCTGTCGCTGTCTTTCAGATGTCTGTACACTCGCAAAGACATCTACGCAACAAAGTCCCCCACTCCAGCAATGTAGGCCCCGATGAGGTTTCGGCCCCACTGCTGGAGACCTGCAGTTTAGGGGGGGACTTGCGCCGGCTGGTCTTACGTTGGATGATGTCCTTTGTGGCACCTAAACATAGACCAGGCTGTCAGAAGATGCTCCAAATTTATCAAAATAAATTTTGATAAAGACTAGACATTTTAGACACTTTTTCTTCCTTATACGACCTCTTGGTTGGCATAGATTGCACCAATTTTTTCGCAGGTCGGTGCATTTGAAGTCACACCCTTCTTGCTACCCACATTCTGTTTTCTAGACACTTGAAAAGTGTCTAGTGAGGCGCAAATCAATAATACATTTGTCTAAATTGATTTGCGCAAATTGTCCAGAATTCTGGTACAGCAATAATAGTAAATCTGCCCACTGTGTACAAATAATGACAACATACAGGGGCAGATTTATTTGGATATAATGGTGGTTTCTCTTGGCTCAAATACCCACAAAATCTCTCTCAGACCGGAGCAGGCAAAACTAAATTGGGTATGATCCAACATCATGCCCCAGAGGAAGCCGGAAGGGCGAAACCCAGGGTCGGGCGAGAGTGTTTGGCGTGCCGCCTAGAAATTTTAAAGATTTTTACTTACCTTGATGCTTTTATTTCTTGTTACTTCTGTGAGTATGGATTAAACTTGGCGTGGAGCAATTTTTTTGCAGAGGGTGTTGCACTATGTGTCTTCCTTTTTCCATCTATTAGAGACATAAGATCCTTTTCCTACCAGGAGTTCTTTGAATGTGGAGAGAGACGATAAGGAGCTTGGTGGAACTACAAGGATAAGAATTACCATCCACACCCTCATTGGATTGCGGACTGTCCACTGCATTTTTCTGGGAGAGAGCCCATACTGAATGATATTGGACTGTTACCAGTGCCGTCTGAGCGGTAAACTTCACTGCAGATTTATTTGGACTGGCGATTCATACGCCAGTCTTTTTAACCAATTCGCTGGAGTAAGAGGCAACACATTTATTAAGAGGCAAAACCATTTGCAACGGATCCGTCTCCATTGAAATCAATGGCGATGCAAACGGAAACGTATGGTTTCCGTTTGTCTCAGTTTGGATTTCGTTCATGGGTTGCCCTGACGGAAAGCTCAGACAGAACCCATCAAGGGAGTGCCAATCCAGATGTGAACGAAGCCTAAATACCACCATACTATGCTCATATAATACAGCCATACAGTGCACAAATAACATCTCCATATATAAAGTAATCTACTTGTTATACAATGTATACATTATACTACTACAGAATATTATATTATAATATAATAATATTATATAATACTATATCGATGGCCTTGCGTGCCCTGCCATCTGTGGTGCCCCCTTCAGCAGAGGCGGCTGATGTGCCCTATATGACTGCACAGGACGCATTCCCCTAAAGCCGGCCCTAGGCGTTAGAAAAATTTGCTGTGGCGTTTATGCTGACATGATTGAAGCCTCTGAATAACCATTACTAGCCATTACTGTCCCAGTTAACCGTCCCCTCGGTATACACTGACCATACAAGACGTGGTGCTCCATGATCATGCAGGAATCATCTAGCTTTTTGTTTTCAACTGAACTCTCCTATAAATAAGTGCCCCTCCCTCCCCGAGATCTGGTGGGAAATCCCTGCGTTATATAAAGTACAGATCCTGTTTTTCTATTTGACTGAACTCTCGGTCACATCGATAGTCTTTGAGCACTCAGTATCTCAGCATTGGAGCTCACTTACATGATGCGGATGCACCAGACCAATACAGATTTGCATGTACTTTCAGACTGCGTAGGTGATTTTCCTGAGTACTTATCATACCATATATATATCATATCATACCTATATTAAGACCGTCAGTTTAGATTGTTTTGTAGTGTAACCACTTCCTCCAAGAGTAATAATAGCATCTACTAGACTGAGCTTTCTCATAATGATTCACTGATAATCAGAGGTGGCTCCACATTTCACTCTACAGATATGTATAGATTATGTATAACTTTTGAGAAGTCCTCGAGTTAAAATGCCACTAATGCTTTTAACCCCTTAAAGGCTATGTACATCTTTGAAATAGTTTTTTTTTTTTTAATATCAGTGTGATTGGTGCAACTTTCTAAATGCTTTTTATTAAAAATTATTTTTACTTTTTGAGATACAGCTGCTTTATATCCTGTATACAGAGCAGCTGTATCGTGTGCTGAAACCTGAATCTGTCAGATAAGTGTGTAAGGGGGGGGGTCATTACGGCCAGCGCAGGAATCAGGGACACTTACTGGAAGTCGGATGCGGGCGGACACGCGTCATCGTTGTCATGACGACGGGTGTTGACTGCCGGGGGCGCTCGGTGCATGAGCAGGAGGAGGAAGCGGCGGGAGGACAAGAAGGGAGGAGGAGTCGGAAGGGGTGGAGAGGCGGAGGCCAGGAAAGAGCACGAAGAGCGGTGGAAGTATAAGAAAGAGAAAGCGGTGTGAGTGCGTGGGAGGAAGAAGGGAGAAGTAGGCAGCATCGAAGAGGGGAAGAAAGATGAGAGACACAGCGGGAAGAGAAGACCCTTGCAGGATGAGGTTGTCTAGGGAAGAGGCCGCAGTAAGTACTCAGCTCCCAACCCAGCAGCCACCAGCACTAGCCGCCCAGCAGCCACCAGCACTAGCCGCCCAGCAGCCACCAGCACTAGCCGCCCAGCAGCCACCAGAACTAGTTGCCCAGCAGCCACCAGCACTAGCCGCCCAACAGCCACCGGCGGTCCAGCCGTGTAGAGGTCCAGCCATGCTGCGGTGTCCAGTGGTCCAGCCGTGTAGCGGTCCAGCCGTGTAGCGGTCCAGCCGTGCAGCGACCCAGCCGTGCAGCGACCCAGCCGTGCAGAGGTCCTGCCGTGCAGAGGCCAGCCTTGCAGTGGTGCAGCAGCCAGACTTTGGACGCGGCCCCAAGGACGAGGGAGACGACGCTGAGCAGCACAGGTACTGGACTTGTTTTTCCCCTGATCGAGGACAAGGAAGCCTAAATCCCGTAGTCGTGACAGTGCACCAGAGACTTTTCCACACGGGGAAGTTGGAACAGACATAAGGTAGCCACGGCACTTCAACGTCCCAACCTCTTGCCGTGGCTATCTCATGCCCGTGTTCCGGGACCCATTTATAAAGACATTTGTTATCTGAAGTTCAATGTTTTATCACAAGGAAGAGATCCGATTCTGATTGTCTACAGTAAAAAGTTAACCCAACATCGGTGTCATATCTATTGCTCACTACAACAGCACTCACCTACACAATTTGGCGTAGTCAGCAGGATCCGAACCAGGTTAACGAAGGATGGAGCCGTCCAGCAGCGGTGGTACAGCTGCGCCAGCCACGGTCGCAATACCGATGGGAGCAGCTCTGATGAATATACCTAAGTTTGATGGACAGACTATACCGATTACAGATTGGGCAGAGAGAGTACGCACTGCCGCACGGTTGTTCCAGGTACCGTTGGCGCACCAAGCCGATTTAGCGATCAATACTCTAGAGGCGGATGCCAGAAGAGCTGTACTGGTCCTACCAACCGAACAGCGTGACACGCTAGAGACTATCATTAATAGACTAGACTCCTTGTATGGGGACGTCACCTCAGCCACTGACCTACGTAAGAAATTCTACACGCGGGTACAGAAGAATGGACAGTCTCGCCAACAATTTGCAGTGGAACTACAGGGCATGTGGAGTCGGTTGGTGAAGAAAGATCCAGCGGGATGTGCTGAACTACCTGAGCCTGACCGGATCGTTAGAGACCAGTTCATCTCTGGTCTAGATAGTCGCACCTTGAGAAGGACACTGAAGGATTTCGTCAGAGCCACGCCCGTGGTGACCATGGGCGAAGTTCTAAGGGAGGTCCTAGAACTACATCGGGAAGAGTCTGGAGAAGCGAATGTAGCCTCACATAGTACTGGTCCTACGGAAACAACGCCTGGCAGCGGAGAACGATCGGGAGTCGGGTTCCAGGATTTCGCTCGGGACGTCCGTGAAGCAATCCGAGAGTTAAGAACGGAGGTTGCCAAATTGAGAGTCATGACAGATAGACCAACGGCTCCGCCTCCACTATCCTGAACCTCACCAAGAGATCCTTGTCGCTGTTGGCGTTGTGATCAACCGGGACATTTTGCCAGAGATTGCAGGGCGGAGCGGTTCCCCAGACGTGAACAGCCGCCGTTAACTAGAAGCTCCCGCCGCTGAGGGCCAAGCCGCGGGCAATTCACTGTCAGGCCCACGAGGGAAGGTGGACTTTATGACAGGACGATGTCCATGTCTTACCAGTTATTCCGTGACAAGTTCCAGAACCAACAGAGTTTAGAGGCACCATGGATCGAGCTAACAGCAGCCAATAGCTTTCCAATTCCTATCACCGGGGTTACCTGGCTGCTGCTGGAAGTTTTTGAACGAGAGTTTCCGCGAGCTGGCATAGTGGTGGTCCATAACTGCGCTCGACCAGGGGTACTCGTGATCATCGGCATGAATGTCCTACATGAGATGCATGGACTGATGTTCAACGAAGTTGGTGACAGTTATTGGAAGCGACTGGCATCTGATCAGAAGGTACAGCAGACCTTATTCCACGTCCAGCAGGTGTGTCGACGCCAAAAAAAGCTGGAAGACTCTCGTGGGACAAGTCGGGATGGTACGCGCCCCAAGCTGGACCGGGATACAGATGCCACCCTGTCAAGAGATCGCTGTCCCTTTGATGGTCGGGACATACCACCGGCTGAAAGGCGCCCTGGACATGGTGGGACCAGCAGTCACTACCGATAACCCAGGTGTGTGGGTGGTGGGACAGACGATGTGTCGAATCACAAGGGGCATGGTCACGGTCCGGTTAATGAACCCAACACCGAGCACCATTGTAATATTGGCCGGTACACTACTGGTGGGCATCGAGTTAGTCCGACCTGAAGATCTGACCGCTCCCACCACTACCGAAAACAACGAAATATAGTCGGAACAAGAGGAACAGGATCCTACACGCGAGCAAGATCCCAGTAACTGGCTGTGGCGTCAGTTAGAGTTAGATAGAGTGGCCCCGACGGCAGGAGAGCTGTTGAAGCGTCTGGTGCGGCGGTTCAACTGGATTTTCGCACAGCACGAGGAAGACTACGGGTGTACCACTACCATAGAGCACGAAATCCATACCGGAATTACCCACGCGATCCGGGAGCACTATCGCAATATTCCACCGGCTTTACATCGGGAGGTAAAAGATCTATTGCAGAAGATGTTAGACGGTCAAGTGATTCGGGAGAGCCAAAGTCCGTGGGCGGCCCCAATCGTCCATTGTAATTTTCTCCAAGACCTTCACGGGACACCTCGAGCACTTGCGCGTGGTTCTAGAACGGCTGGGCCAATATGGTCTTAAGCTGAAACCTAGCAAGTGTCAATTGGCCCGACAACAGATCAAGTACCTCGGCCACCTGGTGAATGCGAAGGGAATCGCCTCGGACTCTGACAAGGTGAAGGCAGTGCAAGAATGGCCCATACCCGAAACCACGACAGAAGTCAGGGCTTATCTGGGGTTAGTCGGATATTACCGCAGGTATATCCGAGATTTTGCCAAGATCGCGGGGCCTTTGAATCAGCTTCTGTGCGGACAACCCACCCAGAAGAAAGGAAGTCGCAGTCAGAGGGTCAATGAACAGTGGCACAAATCTCAACAACTGGCGTTCGAAGAATACAGATGGTAGCTTAAAAGGAATGGGAGCCGTACTTGCACAACAACAAGGAGAAGTAGAACGGGTGATTGCATACGGTAGCCGCAGCCTACGACCAACAGAGCGGAACCCCACAAACTATAGCTCATTCAGACTGGAGCTTCTAGCTATTCTGTGGGCTGTGACGGAACGCTTTGCAGAATACTTAGTCGGCAGCAAGGTAGATATCTACACCGATAACAACCCCCTGGCCTACCTCAATACCGCAAAATTGGGAGCAATAGAGCAGAGGCGGGTAGCCCCGGCTGGCTCGATTTGACTTCGTGATCCACTACAAACCTGGCAAAGATCACACTAATGCGGAGGCGCTTTCCCGACAACCCTGTGAAACCCCTAGTCGGGAGGTGGATGAGGAACAGGAGGAAATCGAGATTCCCCCATTTGAGAGTGGCCCTCGCAGGGTCAAAGACCAGGAGGGTCGCCATAGTGACACAGGCGACTACCAAGATATCTGAGATGTATGACCAACCCGAATGGGAGAGATGTCAACGGATAGATGAAGACCTCAAGAGGGCTGCAGAATGTGTACGACAAGGAAAAGGGCCAACACCGACCAAGAGAAACCGACTGACATTGCGATCGCGGAACTTGGCTCGCCAGCTCGAGTGGTTGGAACTGAGAGATGGAGTCCTGTATCGCAGAGTGTGGGCTCCGCGAGAGTATCGGGAACTATGGCAGTTGGTGTTGCCAGAAGCAGACGTGAAGTCGGTATGCAAATGGGTGCACGAAAAAGGAGGGGAATTTGCAGCGGACAAAACGGTCCACTCGATCCGTAACTATTTTTTCTCCTCAGGATTAGAAGACGTAACCAGACGCGTATGCGAAGAATGCGTGACCTGCGTTGTGCACAATGCTACAGAACAGGGCAAGGAACCTATGGTCATCAAGACAGGGGAGCCAATGGAATTGCTGTCAGTCGACTTTTTGACCGTCCAAGAAGTCACGTCGGGTCATAAGTATGCCCTAGTGTGTGTCGACCACTTTTCCAAGTTTTCTGTAGTAATTCCCACCTGGGATCAGATGGCATCGACAACAGCCATGGCATTATAGAAATACGTTCTACGGCTGTATGGGTGTCCAAGACGGTTGTTGTGCGATCGAGGGCCGAACTTCAAATCAGAACTCATCCGAGAGCTATGTACTCTACATGGGATCAAGAAGTCAAGGACGACTCCTTCCCACACGCAAGGTAACGGGGCCTGTGAGAGATTTAATCGCACACTCCTTGGTCTGCTGAGAACTCTGAAAGAGGAGAAACAGGAGCGATGGCCCGAGTATGTAGATGAATTGGTGTGGGCTTACATCCACGCGATACACCGCACTACGGGATACACCCCATATCAGTTGATGTTTGGCCGGGCCAGTCGGTTGCCATTAGCAATCCTGTGGGAGACCCCATAGTCGCATGTGGACAGATCCCCCGCTGAGTAGGTGCAGGAACATCAGAAGCGTTTGAAGATCGCGAAAGGTGGGTTGGAGAAGGTTGGCTCCAAAGAACAACATCCGAACCGAGATAGACGACACGCAATCTTTCATCCGGGAGATCGGGTACTGGTCCGGAACCGCCGGGCGACACGAGGGGGTAAGCTGGAACCCGATGGGAAAGAAAACCATTTGTTGTGATCAAGCGCATCGATCCTGAACTCCCAGTTTATGAGGTACGACCAGAAGAAGACCGGGGTCGGAGTAGGAATTTACATCGGAACCTGTTACGACCTTGCACCTTTCCGATGCCGGAAGCGAGATCATTGCCAAGACCAGCAGAACGGAGGGACTCAGTACCGACTCAGGCGGAAGAAGACTGGTGGTTTGTGATCCCCTCGGACGACACCAATTCTTCTTGGGAACCACGGCCGAAGGAACCAGTGGAGCTGCCCGGGTCCGTGGAATCACCTGCGATCGAAGTGGATCGTGGAGTACGATACCCGCAGAGATGTACTCGTAACCGGCCACCGGCTTACCTACAGGACTATGAAGTTTAGTGCAGAGGACTGCACTTCAGAACGAGGGGGGAAGTTTAAGGGGGGTCATCACGGCCAGCTCAGCAATCAGGGACACTTACCGGAAGTCGGATGCGGGCGGATGCGCGTCATCGTTGTCACGACGATGGGAGTTGACTGCCGGGTGCGCTGGTGCTGGGAAGAAGCGGCGGGAGGACAGGAAGAGAGGAAGAGTCGGAAGGGGTGGAGAGGTGGTGGCCAGGAAAGGGCGCGAAGAGCAGCGGAAGTGAAAGAAAGAGAAAGCGGTGTGAGTGCGTGTGGGAGGAAGAAGGGAGAAATAGGCAGCATCGGAGAGGGGAAGAAAGAGGAGAGACACAGCGGGAAGAGAAGACCCGTGCAGGATGGTTGTCCAGGGAAGAGGCCGCAGTGAGTACTCAGCCCCCAACCCAGCAGCCACCAGCACTAGCCGCCCAGCAGCCACCAGCACTAGCCGCCCAGCAGCCACCAGCACTAGCTGCCCAGCAGCCACCAGCCGTGCAGAGGTCCAGCCATGCGGTGTCCAGCGGTCCAGCCGTGCAGAGGTCCAGCCGTGCAGAGGTCCAGCCGTGCAGAGGTCCAGCCGTGCGGTGTCCAGCGGTCCACCCGTGTAGTGGTCCAGCCGTGCAGCGGTCCAGCCGTTCAGCGGTCCAGCCGTGCAGCGGTCCAGCCGTGCAGAGGTCCAGCCGTGCAGAGGTCCAGCCGTGCAGAGGTCCAGCCGTGCAGTGGTGCAGCCGTGCAGAGGTCCAGCCGTGCAGAGGTCCAGCCGTGCAGAGGTCCAGCCGTGCAGAGGTCCAGCCGTGCAGAGGTCCAGCCGTGCAGTGGTGCAGCAGCCAGACTTTGGACGCGGCCCCAAGGACGAGGGAGACAATGCTGAGGAGCACAGGTACTGGACCTGTTTTTCCCCTGATCAAGGACAAGGAAGACTAAATTGCGTAGTTGTGACAGTGCACCAGAGACTTTTCCACACGGGTAAGACGGAACAGACATTGAGCTGCGCACTTCAACATCCCACCGTGGCTACCTCATGCCCGTGTTCCGCCACCCATTTATGAAGACATTTGTTATTTGAAGTTCAATGTTTTATCACAAGGAAGAGATCCGATTCTGATTGTCTACAGCAAAAAGTTAACCCAACATCGGTGTCATATCTATTGCCCACTACAACAGCACTCACCTGCAAGTGGCTCTGATGGGTTCAGTGTGAGCGGGTCCTGCCTGTCTCTGACATGCATGATTGAGCTATTACCGATCACATCTCAGCTCATAACGTAGATGTGATCGATTACAGGTCGATCCAGCGTGTCAGAGACATGCAGGACCCACAGACACTGAATCCGTCAGTCCCGCAGACCTGATGGTTACAGGTTTCGGTGCTAGATACTTTCCTGCTGTGCAGCTAACTAGAGGTAGGGGTTAATTTCTCTCAGGTAATTTAAATTAGCCTGCAGGACTCACTCTGAGCTTGCTCTGTTTTGGGCTTGCTGGATTAAGGGTACGGCCACACGGAGCGGCCCTGACACGGTAGAAACGCGGCTAACAACCGTGTCGGCACCATGTTCGGTACGGATGTCAAACAGCCTGTTAGTGGCCACACGTTAATGCGGGTAAACGTCCCTTTATCTGCAAAATCGTGCGCCCATGAATTAATACACCCTTTATGGCCGCACGAGTTTGCAAATTACAACAACTTGTCCCCTATTCATTCACTAAGGCAGCGCCGGAAAAAGCTGAACACTGCACTCGGCTATCTCTGGCGCACCTATAGAGAATGAATGGAGCGGAAGTGCGCATGCACATGTAACTGGAATACTCCTTAACGAGGTATTTGACAGCCGTTCCTAGATAGTGTCAACACGGTTGTTGGCCGCGTTGTGACCGTGTCAGGGCCGCTCCGTGTGGCCGCACCCTAAGTGGTCTGTGATCAAGTGGAGTTAAAAAGAGGAGTTGAAGTCTCTGTAAGTACTCTTCTGTACTTTTCCTTTTTGATTTTTCACTGTTTTTTTGTAAGGGTAAGTTCACACAGGCTACTTTCAGCTGTTTTTCGGGCCGTAAACGTCCCAAAAAACGGCTGAAAAATTGGAAGCAGAACACCTACAAACATCTGCCCATTGATTTCAATGGGAAATACGGCATTCTGTTCCAACGGGGCGTTTTTTTAAGCCTCGTTTTCCAAAAACGACACGTAAAAATACGCACACGAAAAAGAAGTGCATGTCACTTCTTGGGACGTTTTTTGGAGCCGTATTTAATTGACTCTATAGAAAAACAGCTCCAAAAACGGCCATAAAAAATGCAGCGAAAAACACGAGTTGCAAAAAAAAGTCTGAAAATCAGGAGCTGTTTTCCCTCGAAAACAACTCCGTATTTTCAGATGTTTTTTTAGTAAGCGTGTGAACATACCCTAACTGGTATAATGGACAGCAGGATTGGAGGTTTTCTTCAGTGCACAGTCTGCCATATGTATACACGACTGGAGCCGGAGTTCCAGGGTGAATACCTCTGTGGCAGATGTGAGCATGTTGTTCACCTGGAAGCTCGCATTAGAGATCTGGAGGAGCAAAATGCAACACTGAGGGCGATAGACAATCTTGAGCGGAGCATGCTGCTGACGGAACAAGCAGTTAGTGGGGTAGAATTGGAGGGTGAAGACATGGGTCTGCAGGACCAGGAAAGAGGATGGGTTAATGTAGTTAGGGACAGTAGAAAGGGGTCCAAGAAAAGGAAGGCCAATCCTGTTTCTGAGATTCCAAGCAAAATTGCCAAGTTGGGTGATGATGCGAGGGTGTCGGCCTCAGAAATGGCAGCCCTAGTGGATACTGATCTCCCTAACAGCCGGAGAACAGCCCAGCTAGTAGTCGGCGGTATGGTAATGCAGGTAAGGCAAGACAATTGGTAGTTATAAGGGACACTATAATCAGGAAGACGGATAGAATAATTTGTCGCCATGACCGCCTCAACCGAATGCTTTGCTGTCTCCCTGTGTTCGGAATGTGGTGGAACGGGTGGATAAATTACTGGGAGGGGCTGGTGATGATCTAGCTGTCGTGGTCCTTGTGGGAACCAATGACCGAATAAATGGTTGGTGGAGGAGCCTTAAGAATAATTTTAAAGAACTAGGCTACAAGCTGAAGGGAAGGACCTCCAAGGTATTATTCTCACGAATACTGCCTGTGCCATGCGCATCTCAGGAAAGACAGCGGGAGCTCATGGAGCTTCATGCCCACTTCAGTCTTTTCCTTCAGGGTGCTATCCATATTTGTCACTAATAGCACCCTGAACCCATTCATTTCAATGGGCCCATGCACACTTCAGTTATTTAAACGGATCCGTTGTTCTGTTCCGTCAAAAGTAGTTACATGTCCTACTTTGGTCAGTGATTCAGTGACCGTGTGGCCCATAGAAGTCAATGGGTCAGTCATAAAAACGGATGGCACACGGAAGGCTTCCGTGTGCCGTCCGTTTTTGACGGATCCGTTGCCATAGCAACGGAGACTCACAGACTACAGTACACATTCATTCCTGAAGATGGACGTGGAGAGACGCATAGCATTGGTGTATGATCACCCAGAACTGTGGGATACGCGGGCAGAATGCTACTACGACCGCTATAAAAAGGATGCCGCGGGGTAGGAACTTGCCAAGGAGCTTTTGACGCACAGATGGCAGCAGGGAACTAGTGCCCAGCGTCACAAAATAAGCAAGTAAATGCACACATTTCACTCCAAAAATCCAGAAAAACCAAAGCAAGCCAAGCAGAGTAATCTCAAACTGTTCTCTATGCTCTGAAAGCTACAGAAAACAGCACCAAAAACTTCTTGTAACCTTTCTATGGGTGTTTCCTGGGACATGTGACAAGTTCAAATGAAGTTTACCTTCTGTTTTTCAAATTGAAAAACGGAAGCACGACATCCGTGTAAAATGGAAACACGGAACGGAAACTGAGTGCACACGGAAACAAAAACGGACACACGGATCCGTCAAAAACGGCCGATAAAACAGTGATGGAAGTGTGGCCTAAGTGCATGGCTGAAGTCTTGTTGTAGAGGAGAAGGCTTTGGGTTCTTAGAGCACTGGGCTGACTTTTCATTGGGGTACAAACTGTATTCTGCAGATGATTTGCACCTAAATGGAAGGGGCTCCGCTGTGCTGGGGGAGAAAATTCTAGCTGGGGTGGCTGGGTATTTAAACTAGGGCTGAGGAGGGAGGTCAATGTAGAAAATAAAGTGGTAGTTAGGTTAGAGAGGGGTCAGACTATATTGGTGGGGGGAGAAATAGACTGTGGAGAGAAGACTAGCCAACAGGATAAGGAGATCCTTTCGTTACAAAATAGCAATGAAAATAAAAATGCCCAAATAATGTTAAATAATCACATTTCTGATACCAAACGTGGCAATTTGAAATACAAGTTAAAGGAAGGGTGTCGCGAAAAAAAAAATTTTTTGATAAATTTTCTTTTAGTGTTTTATTAAAAAAATGTTTATTTATTTGTGTGTTTGTGTTTTACTTTTTTTTTTTCAAACTTTTTCTTCTCTATGGGGGCTGCCATTTTTTTTTTCATCTCTGTATGTGTCAATTAACGACACATACAGACATGGAATACGGCACATACAGCCCCATAGAGAATGCGAACGGGAGCCGTTCCATTCACTATGCTGTACGCCGTTTGTGTGGGAACGGCGCATGCGCCGCTCCCACACAGTCCAAATGGAAGGTCTTCGGGCGAGCGACATCCGGCGCCATTTTCCTGTGGACCGGAAGCCGCGGCCGGACAGTAAGATGACTACTTCCGGTTGCGGCTTCCGGGCATGTGTTCAGAAGCAAGCGGAGGGAGCAGACGGACCGGAGGGAGAGGCGGCGGCAGGAGCAGGTAAGTCATGTTTATGTATGTTTTGTGTTATAACCACTGTATGTAAGCCTACTACACTGTGTATTCGCTCAAAAAATGGCGGCACACAGTGTAGGAGGCTTGAACATTCAATCCCCTCCTTTCTCCTGGCACTATCCAGGATAAGGGAGGGGGGATTCTGTGAGCTCACTAGAGCGTGTGTGTTTACACCAAATTTGCAGCATAAACCAATGTGGTTGCTTTACCACATGCCAATGCTGCAATTTTGGGAATTGCTTCCGCTAGTGACCAGCACAGCGAAATGTTATAAATTCGAATCTAATTTATAATATTTCCTGACTTTTGAAAAAATGTTAAAAAAATTATAACAATGTCTAATCATGTATACACTAACTGTTTAACTAAAAAAAAAAAAAATTTTCTAGCGACACATTCCCTTTAAAGTGTATGTTCACAAATGGCAGAAGTCTAGCAAGCAAAATAGAGCTTGAGGCCTTGATACTGGAGGAACATATTGATATAGTTGGTGTTGCTGAAACATGGCCGGACTCTTCTCATGACTGGGCTGTAAATCTACAGGGTTTTACACTGTTTCGGAAAGACTGGAAAGGCGGTGGTGTATGTCTGTATGTGAGAAGTGATATGAAGGTGAGTGTGAAAGAGACAATAGAGGGTGAAGACTGTGAGGAGGTTGAAATCTTGTGGGTCGAATTACAAAGGGAGGTAAACACTAAAAAAAAATTACTTTTGGTGTAATCTATAGACCCCCCCCCCCCCCCCCCCAATATAACTGAGGAGATGGTAGGTCAGTTATATAAACAGATGGAGTGGGCTGCACAGGCTGGTACAGTAGTGATAATGGGAGATTTATTTTTATTTTTTTTAATTCTGTTTTTATTAATTTATCAAAGGTGAATGACAGAGAAATAAAACATTTCACGACTCTGTGATACATAGTTATGACATGTGGTGAGCACCAATGAAAATTATACAGTCATAGAGAACACAAAAGAAAGAGAGTGAACCGGAAAGGTGAAGGAAAGAGGGGAGGGAAAGAAGGGTATAGAGGGGGAACTTCTCCTCAGCTTCCACCCCATAAGCAGACGTCTTGTAGGAGGAAATATGTAAATACAATTACTCACTATTAGGACAGTACATCAAGATACTCCGAAGAATTCTCAAAGCTTACCCACGTAGACCATACTTGCATAAACTTATCATGAGTGTCCCGTAGGGAAGCCATAAGCTCCTCCATCCGTTTCACTTCCTGGATCTTCTGAAACCAAAGGCGCACCGAAGGGGCCTCTACCTGTTTCCACATAGACGGAATGCAAGCACGTGCCGTGTTGATCAGATGTCGTACTATTGACTTCTTGTATGTGGAGATCGGGATGTCACACAGATGAACCAGGAAGAAGCTCGGAGATCTCGGCAACGTGTAGTCAGTGAACCGAGATGCTACATTCCAAACCGTCTCCCAGAACATTTTTAAGCGCTGACAATCCCAAAAAGTGTGTAAGAGATCACCGACCCCAACCCCGCGATAATGGGAGATTTTAATTACCGGGATATTAATTGGTGTCATGGTTCTGCTTCAACTGCGAAAGGGAGAAATTTCCTCAACCTGTTGCAGGAAAATTTTATGGGCCAGTTTGTGGAAGACCCTACTAGAGGTGAAGCTCTTTTGGATCTGGTCATTTCTAATAATGCAGAGCTTGTTGGGAACGTCAATGTTCGTGAAAACCTCAGTAACAGTGATCACAATATAGTTATATGTTACATACTGTATACT
The DNA here is from genome assembly GCF_050947455.1 of Rhinoderma darwinii. Lineage (NCBI taxonomy): Eukaryota > Metazoa > Chordata > Amphibia > Anura > Rhinodermatidae > Rhinoderma > Rhinoderma darwinii. The sequence goes on along the minus strand of NC_134687.1, from coordinate 30,411,796 downwards.
GTAAAAAATAAACACAGGCTGGGAGGGCAAAAACACTTAATTTTAAAAATTTCCCCAGGATGAAGACCGCAATTCAGGACATAGAACTAATGTCAAATAATGGTACAAAGATAAATGGGAGTTCTTAAAATCTACTTTGTATAATTATAGTGCAACATTTATTCCTATAGGTAACAAGTATAAACGACTAAAATTAAACCCCACATGGCTTACACCTTCTGTAAAAAGGGCAATACATGACAAAAAAGGGGCATTTGAAAAATACAAATCTGAAGGTACATCTGTAGCCTTTTTAAATTATAAAGAGCATAATACAATCTGTAAAAAAGTAATAAAATCTGTAAAAATACAAAATGAAAGGCAGGAGGCCAAGGATAGTAAAATAAATCCCAATTTATTTTTCAAATATATAAATGCAAAAAAGCCAAGGTCTGAACATGTAGGACCCCTAGATAGTGGTAATGGTGAGTTGGTCACAGGGAAACAAGAGAAGGCAGAGTTACTAAATGGGTTCTGTATACACAACAGAAGAAAGAGCAGCTGATATAGCTGGTGCCAGTGCTGTTAATATATCAGTTGATGTAGTGAATTGGCTGAATGTAGATATGGTCCAAGCTAAATTAAATAAAATAAATGTACACAAGGCCCGGGACCAGAGGGTTACATCCCAGAGTTCTTCAAGAGCTTAGTTCAGTTATTTCTGTCCCCCTCTTGATAATATTTAGAGACTCTCTAGTGACTGGTATAATGCCAAGGGACTGGCGCAGGGCAAATGTGGTGCCTATTTTCAAAAAGGGCTCTAGGTCTTCCCCGGGTAATTATAGACCAGTTAGCTTAATATCAATTGTGGGAAAAATGCTTGAGGTGCTATTAAGGGACTATATACAGGATTATGTGACAATAAATAGTGTTATAAGTGACAGCCAGCACTGTTTTACTAAGGACAGAATTTGGTAAACCAACCTGATTTGTTTTTTTGAAGAGGTGAGCAGAAGCCTAGACAGAGGGGCCGCTGTGGATATAGTGTTTTTGGACTCTGCAAAGGCATTTGACACTGTTCCTCATAGACGTCTAATGGGTAAATTAAGAACTATAGGTTTAGATAGTATAGTTTGTAATTGGATTAAGAATTGGCTCAAGGACCGTATCCAGAGAGTTGTGGTCAATGATTCCTACTCTGAATGGTCCCCGGTTATAAGTGGTGACCCCAGGATTCAGTGCTGGGACCACTATTATTCAACTTATTTATTAATGATATAGAGGATGGGATTAATAGCACTATTTCTATTTTTACAGATGACACCAAGCTATGTAGTATTGTTCAGTCTTTGGAAGATGTTCGTAAATTCCAAGCTGATTTGGACACACTGGGTGTTTGGGCATCCACTTGGCAAATGAGGTTTAATGTAGATAAATGTAAAGTTATGCATCTGGGTACCAACAACCTGCATGCATCATATGTCCTAGGGGGAGCTACGCTGGGGGAGTCACTTGTTGAGAAGGATCTGGGTGTACTTGTAAATCATAAACTAAATAACAGCATGCAATGTCAATCAGCTGCTTCAAAGGCCAGCAAGATATTGTCGTGTATTAAAAGAGGCATGGACTCGCGGGACAGGGATGTAATATTACCACTTCACAAAGCATTAGTGAGGCCTCATCTAGAATATGCAGTCCAGTTCTGGGCTCCAGTTCATAGAAAGGATGCCCTGGAGTTAGAAAAAATACAAAGAAGAGCAAAGAAGCTAATAAGGGGCATGGAGAATTTAAGTTATGAGGAAAGATTAAAAGAATTAAACCTATTTAGCCTTGAAAAGAGACGACTAAGGGGGGACATGATTAATTTATATAAATATATGAATGGCACATACAAAAAAAATGGTGAATGTAATGATGGGGGTGGGGAGACAGACAAGTGATCCCTAATCTACCCGCCACTCAGTCCCTGCCTACTTGCAACGACCCGCCCTAGGTGACGGGGTACAACTGGGCGACGGTCCCTACGCTCAATAAGTGCACGACAGACAAACAGACAAGGGTACACAGAGCTAGGGGGAGAAAGGGGCAGTTGCCCACGGCAACACCGTGAGCAACAAGAGTGGTGAACGAGCCGAGTCAAACCAGGAGAGTACGAGGTGCCAAACGCAGAGCAGGAGAGTAGTGAACAAGCCGAGTCAAACCAGGAGTGTACGAGGTACCAAACGCAGAGCAGGAGAGTAGTCAGCAAGCCGGGGTCAATATGAAGCAGGGACAATAGTACAAGAAGCTGCAGCAGGGCCAGGAAACCACACGAAAAGAATCACAAGCAAAGGAGGAACAGGAAAGGCAGGTATAAATAGACAGAGGGCGGGAGCTAGCTCCGTCTGGTCAGGCTGTGATAGGTTCTCCCACTCCTAAGCCTGCCACCCTGAGTGGTGGAAGATGGAGTCAGTCTCACAGACATAGAAGCAGGTGCAGACTGATTATCTATGGGCGTTAACCCCGAAGCTGTGCCTGGCAGATCCTTTACAGTACCCCCCCCCTTTTATGAGGGGCCACCGGACCCTTTCTAAGTGGACCTGGTTTACTGGGGAAACGAAGATGAAACCTCCTGACCAATATCCCAGCGTGAACATCCCGAGCGGGTACCCAAGTCCTCTCCTCAGGCCCGTATCCTCTCCAATGGACCAGGTACTGGAGGGAGCCTTGGACCATTCTGCTGTCCACAATCTTGGCCACCTCGAATTCCGCCCCCTCAGGGGTGAGAACAGGGACCGCAGGTTTCCTCGAGGGAGCCAAGGACGGGGAGCAGCGTTTAAGGAGGGAGGCATGGAACACGTCGTGTACTCGAAAAGATGGGGGCAACTCCAGTCGGAAGGAGACAGGATTGAGGACTTCAATGACCTTGTACGGCCCTATAAACCGGGAAGCAAACTTCTTGGACGGGACCTTAAGGTGCAAGTTCTTTGACGATAGCCACACCAGATCCCCGACCATAAACAAGGGGTTAGCAGAACGTCTTCTATCTGCCTGAGTTTTTTGTATGTTCTGGGACGACCTCTACCTCGGGATTGTTGGAACCACCAGGTGAAACGGAAGAGAACCGTGGATTAAACCCAAAATTACAGAAAAAGGGGGAGACCCCTGACGAGTTACTGACCCGGTTATTAAGGGAAAATTCGGCGAGGGGAATGAATGAGACCCAATCATATTGACAGTCAGAGATAAAACACCTTAAATATTGTTCTAGAGACTGATTAGTCCTCTCAGTTTGGCCATTAGTTTCAGGATGGAAGGCCGAGGAGAAGGACAGATCAATCTCCAACTTTTTACAGAAGGCTCTCCAAAACAATGAAACAAATTGTACCCCTCTATCAGAAACAATATTGACAGGGACCCCATGGAGACGCAGGATGTGTTTGACAAACAAGGTAGCTAACGTCTTAGCATTGGGTAGTTCCTTGAGGGGCACAAAATGGCACATCTTACTGAAGCGGTCTACTACAACCCACACCACCGACTTGCCTTGAGATGGAGGCAAATCGGTAATAAAATCCATGGAGATATGGGTCCAAGGTCTCTGGGGAATGGGCAAAGAACATAGTAAGCCCGCTGGTCGGGACCTGGGAGTCTTGGACCTAGCACAAACTTCACAAGCGGCGACGTAGGCCTTAACGTCTTTAGGCAACCCAGGCCACCGATAGTTTCTGGCAATGAGGTGCTTGGTACCCAGGATGGCCAGATAGTGCAGAGTCATGATTTTCCCTAAGTACCCTTAGCCGGAATTGCAGGGGAACAAACAGCTTGTTCTCAGGAAGGCTCCCGGGAGCTGAACCTTGATCAGCCGCAATTTCAGAGACTAAATCCGAATCAATAGCGGAAATGATTATACCTGAAGGCAAAATACAAGCAGGATCTTCCTCCGAAGGAGGGCTGGCCATGAAGCTACGTGACAGTGCATCAGCCTTAAAATTTTTAGACCCAGCCCTATAGGTAACCACAAAGTTGAATCTGGTAAAAAATAACGCCCAACGAGCTTGTCTCGGGTTTAGCCTCTGGGAAGATTCTAGGAAAACCAGATTCATGTGGTCGGTAAGGACCGTTACCTGGTGCCTAGCCCCCTCCAGGAAGTGGCGCCACTCTTCAAATGCCCATTTAATGGCTAAGAGTTCGCGGTTGCCAATATCATAGTTACTCTCAGTGGGTGAAAACTTCCTGGAGAAGTAGGCACAGGGACGGAGATGGGTGAGGGACCTGGTACCCTGGGACAAGACAGCCCCCACTCCCACCTCGGACGCGTCAACCTCCACGATAAATGGCTCCATTTGGTTGGGCTGAACCAGCACCGGGGCCGAGATAAAGCACTTCTTAAGGACCTCAAAAGCCTGGACAGCCTCAGGAGGCCAGTGGAGGAGATCAGCACCTTTGCGAGTGAGATCCGTAAGAGGCTTAGCGATGACCGAGAAGTTAGCAATAAACCTCCTGTAATAATTAGCGAACCCAGGAAGCACTGTAACGCCTTCAGGGAGGCAGGTTGGACCCATTCCGCCACAGCCTGGACCTTGGCAGGGTCCATGCGGAATTCATGAGGAGTGAGGATTTGACCCAAAAATGGTATCTCCTGCACCCCAAACACACATTTTTCGGTCTTCGCAAACAGTTTGTTTTCTCGAAGGACCTGGAGCACCTTCCTGACATGCTCAATGTGGGAGGACCAGTCCTTGGAAAACACAAGTATGTCATCAAGGTACACTACAAGAAATACCCCCAGGTAGTCTCTTAAAATCTCATTTATGAAATTCTGGAAGACCGCGGGAGCATTACACAACCCAAAGGGCATGACGAGGTATTCGAAATGACCTTCGGGCGTGTTAAACGCAGTCTTCCACTCATCCCCCTCTTTGATGCGGATAAGGTTATACGCCCCCCGTAGATCAAACTTAGAGAACCATTGGGCCCCCTGAACCTGATTAAAGAGATCAGGAATCAGAGGAAGGGGATACTGGTTCCTTACAGTGACCTTATTCAAGCTTCGGTAGTCAATGCATGGCCTAAGACCACCATCCTTCTTCCCTACGAAGAAGAAGCCAGCACCTACCGGAGAAGTAGAGGGGCGAATGTAACCCTTGGCCAGGCATTCCTGGATATACTCTATCATGGCTTCACGTTCGGGACAAGAGAGATTAAATATCCTACCCTTAGGGAGCTTAGCTCCTGGTACCAAATCGATAGCGCAATCGTATTCTCTATGAGGAGGTAACACTTCGGAGGCCTCCTTAGAGAAAACATCAGCGAAGTCCTGAACAAACTCAGGTAGCGTGTTCACCTCCTCAGGGGGAGAAATAGAATTAACAGAAAAACATGACGTCAAGCATTCATTACCCCACTTGGTAAGGTCCCCAGAATTCCAGTCAAACGTGGGATTATGCAACTGCAACCAGGGAAGGCCTAAAACCAAATCGGACGATAATCCCTGCATTAACAGTACAGAGCAGTGCTCCAAATGCATGGAGCCAACAAGGAGTTCGAAAACAGGGTTATGCTGTGTAAAATAACCATTAGCAAGAGGAGTGGAGTCGATACCCACTACCGGGACAGGTTTAGGCAAATCAATCAAAGGCATAGCTAGAGACATAGCAAATTCCACAGACATGATATTAGCAGACGACCCTGAATCCACGAAGGCACTGCCGGTAGCAGACCTACCACCAAAAGAGACCTGAAAGGGAAGCAAAATTTTATTAAGTTTCATATTTACGGGAAATACCTGTGCGCCCAAGTGACCTCCCCGATGATCACTTAGGCGCGGAAGTTCTCCGGCTGCATTCTTACGCTTAGGACAGTTGTTCACTTGATGCTTGTCATCCGCACAGTAGAAGCAGAGACCATTCTTCCTGCGGAAATCTCTACGTTGTTGGGGGGACACGGAGGCCCCGAGTTGCATAGGTACCTCCGAGTCTTCCGGGGAGGAACGAAGCAACGGAACCTCGGGAGGCATCATGGGGGAGTCAGAGGAGAAAACATCAAGATGTTCAAGTCGTCGTTTCCTGAGACGTCGGTCAAGTCGTACCGCTAAAGCCATAACCTGGTCTTGGGAGTCAGAAGAGGGATAGCTAACTAGCAGCATCTAAGTAATTGAATGGCCAGGATCAGGGCGCTCTCTGTTCCTGGCCGTTAGTGCGAGGTGTTAGTTGCAAAACCATAACGTATAGTTTTGTCATGGACCGTCAAGGGGTTAATGTCAGTCTCTGGGAAAGCTGAGTGACAACCAGTATAGTCGCTATTACTGCTCCGACTTGGGTTGTCACCCAGCTTTTCTAGTCTTGGACTGCAGGAGTGTATTTATGCTGACATAGGGGCAGGTGATGTATCACTATACAATTTGGCCTATGTCGGATGGCTGTGAGGCTAGGGGTTCACAGAAACGGGCCCTTGATTTGTGGCAAAATTTCTTACATTACTTGAATGTTGCAAAAGTAGTGAGTAGTAATCTTACTGTGAATCTCGGGCTACTCCATGTTACCGTGGAGCCCTAGCCTAATACAGATTTATTTTAGGGTCCGTATTACAGCTGCACCACCTGGACCAACTTCTGAGGTGTAATATAAATCTCCAGTGCCCTAATGCAACAACTGTTATGCCGCCTCCCAACAATGACATGCTGGTGTTCTCTTATAGGGCGGACGAGCAACTAGAGCCCTGAGGCACCAGGACCAAGGTGTGACCACAACCATTTCATCCCCTGGAGGTACGCCCCTGTGGACCACCAACGGTCCTTCTGAATTAT